>NC_048300.1:185581899-185881899 GCF_013100865.1 Trachemys scripta elegans | reverse complement strand
CGCACCCCAAATTCCTCCCTAAAGTGGTTTTGCAATTTCATATGGGGCAGGACATTTGTTTACCAGCGTTCTTCCCCAAACCCCATACGGACCCGAGCCACCGCAGCCTGCATACCCTCGATGTCCGTAGGGCCCTGGCGTTCTATCTGGAACGGACCAGGCCATTTCGTAAGTCGACACAACTGTTCATTGCAATTGCGGACAGAATGAAAGGCCGGCCTATCTCGGCACAACAGTTATCATTATGGATTGTGCTTTGTATCCGCACGTGCTATGAGCTCGCCAAAGTACCAGCCCCGGCGATCAGGGCTCACTTGACTAGGGCCCAAGCACCCTTGATGGCTTTCCTGGCGCAGGTTCCACTCCAGGAGATCTGTAAAGCGGCCACCTAGTCGTCGGTGCACACATTCACAGCCCATTACGCAGTCCATCATCAGACCAGAGAGGACACGGTGGTCGGCAGGGCTGTGCTTCAATCGTTGCTTGACTCCTACCCTCCTCCTATGATAAGCTTGTGAGTCACCTAACGTGTAATGGACATGAACAATCACTCGAAGAAGAAAAACGGTTACCTACCTTTTCGTAACTGTAGTTCTTCGAGATTTGTTTTTAACGTCCATTACACTTCCCATCCTCCTTCCCCTCTGTTGGAGTCACCGGCAAGAAGGAACCGAGGGAGGGTCGGGTCGGCAGGTGTGTGTATATATATATATTCTAGAGTGGAGCGCCGCTCTGGCGGAGGGTGGGGACCCCTGCTGGCCCGATGGGAGCCGCTGAGGGAAAAAGTTTCCGACGTCCGGGCACGCAACGCGCGCACACCCAAGGTGTAATGGATGTGAACAACACATCTGGAAGAACAACAATTACGAAAAGGTAGGTAACCGTTTTTTCCTTGGACGTTGTGCTTCTTTGGAAATGGTTCGGTAACTTCTCAGGTACGGCCAGTTTGTGTCTTTTGAAAAGTTGATCCTCTGTGTTTAAAGTATACATTGATCAAATAGTTCAAGAACAAGTTGAATCCTTTGACTTTTCATGACATTGTTTTCTGGCAGGTGAAGTGTATCTTTAGAATCCAGTATGAAGAGGTTTTTTATATTCAAAGACCAAGTGAAGAAGACAGATTGAGATTTTTCCAGGAGTTAATTCTTAATCAGGCATCAATGCCCCCTCCCAAAAGGAAACAGGCTGGTAAGCTACTTTACAATAAAGCCACAGGAGTGTGAGAATCTGTTTGAATAAAGTTTTGTACTGTAAAATGTTTCTCTTTTTAAATGGTTTTGGGAAATTCAGTTGTTAATGACCCTAACTGCCAGTTTATCAATGTGCAGAACTCGCTTGTTTCTATTATACTGAGTGAGACGGGAAGGCGCTTAAATGGTGAAGGTTGAAAAGTCGGAAGGAAAATGGGAAATCTCTCCCCCCCCCCCCCCCCCCCGATTAAATGCATTGTGAAAGTCCAGAAAGGCATAATCCTACAATTCCCTCTTACTAATACTACTTTCTGACTTTTTCCTGCTTTCTTCCCTAGCTCTTTGTGCTCTGGAAGTTCTTCCTCTTGCATTACCGTCTCCTCCCCGCCAGCTCTCAGAAACAGAAAAGCAACGAATGGAGGACCAGGAGGAGAACACATTGAGAGAACTGCGGTTGTTTCTCAGGGATGTTACCAAGAGGCTGGCCACAGACAAACGCTTTAACATCTTCAGCAAACCGGTGGATATTGAAGAGGTCTTGTTTCAGTAACGTGCAAAAAATGAAGTTGAACCTATTAGAAAAAAAAATATTATTAATTAAAAAGGGCATGGATAGATTAATATCCCAGATATCCTTGCTATCCATGACCTCGCCAATTCTGCCCATCAGTAATCAACTGGTGGCTTAGTCAGAACCTTCTGTACCACAGTGTGAGTGATCAGAAGCATATTCTTGGACACACTACTGGTTCAGCAGAGAAACTTTCATTACTCTAGCCTATACTAGTCAGTTTAAAGTGCTTTTCCACTCTGAAAATCAGCATGATAAAAATGGTAGCACCTTATTCATCAAATCTGCTACCAGGATGTATTTGGAATTGTATTTGCTTTCTTTAATTAACAAAAATTAGCTTTTACTGTTGAATGACATAATTGGAAGACAGTGGGGTTGCAGTTATAACTGAGGGCATCATTTGGCCTGCAAGTCTATTACTGTGCTGGTGTGTGAAAAGGAGAGAGCCTAGCTTGGCTTTCAGATAGAAGACTAACTTTGTAGGGATGGCAGTAAGAAAAAAAACACTCTTCTACTTCCAATCTGAACATTCGTTCTGTAAGTCATTGAGAGACAATAAAAATGGGACCCTGCAATGTCATTTTTAGTGTAATTTTTTAGAGAAGAACTGCACTTTAAATTACATGGAGAGTTAACAGGCATTTATGTGAGGCCCCATCCAGTCCTCCACCAGCTTGAAGCCAGATTCAGTATTTGAACATTATTTGTAACTTAACTTGTTTGTTAAAGAACTATGAACTATTCTCTTCAACTATGCAGAAAGAATATTATCATCTTCATTTTATAGATGGGGAATTGACACAGATGAGATTTAGTGATTTGCCAAAGGGTTATACAAAATCTGTGACAGTGCTAGGAATTAATTCCAGATCTCTCAAGTCCCAGTCCCTAATGCTTTAACAAGAAGACCTCCTTTTCTTATTTAATTGATCTGCTATATAAATTTGCAGTTTCACATGAAGATTCTATTACTGGTGGTGATACACTTGAAAAATACAGGTTGACTTTTAGATCCCAAGGATGAGTTAACAGGGGCCTCTGTTTAGAAAAGTATCATTCTACTTGCAAACGGGACAGTTTACATTTGGGGATGCCATTTTTACTGCCTGTTCAGAATAGAAAATGCACTTTAAATATATGTTTAAGCATTTAGCCAGTAGATAGGTATTGTATATGACATTGAAGTATGATCTTAATCTAAGATTTATGTTGTAATATATTTTTTGTTGGAACTTCTAAAAATGCATGTTTACCTGGTTAATCAAAAATTATTCCTCTGGAGCCATTACAGTTTGATCTAAATGTATTTCCTTTTTTTGGCAACCATCACCTTAATATATGGGTGATTTTAAAATATTCAGGACTACACAAACACTGAGGCCTACCTACATTTTAAATTGATTGTAATCTTAATTACGTTGAAGCACTCATGTAGAATCATACTTTGTTTTAATCGAAGTAAAGAATAAATAATAAATACATGCATATCTCAGTGAACTACAGTTAGTAGAGCTCTGTTGGTATCTTCTCTTGCCAAGAGTTAACCCCTCGTCATACAGTTAATTCAGTTAAATACCTTTCACTCTGCCTGGAGGGCTGCTGAACCCATGATGAGGTGCACCATAGAAGGCAGTGAACTCCACAGACAAGGGGCCTTCTTCTGAGAAAGCCCTGCTGTAAAGTCCATGGTGGCGAAATTAGATTTGGTGTTCATACATATTATTATTGCAAATGTTTTGCAGAAAATTATTTTTAAAGATTAATGATTTGACTACTTAAACTAACAAAAAAGGTTTACCTACAGAATGGAGAAACAGTTTCACAGTTCTGCTTTGTGTGGGGGTAGGCCCACTATTTTTCATGTTCAGGACAATGTTATAATATCAAAGAGGCTTTAATTGCAGCACCAATTTAGTTTGCTCTGAAAATTAGACGTATCATTGATTCTCTGAAGGAACTATAACTTTAGCAGTCTAACACCAGCACTATAATTTCAATTTCTGTGTTTAAAATGTTTGAATTAAAGATGTGTTGAAAATGAGAATGCTCCAAATGTTGAACTGGCACATTTCTTAATTAGTACTAAGTATGCTGCATAAATATGTGTGTAACGTGGGAAAGTGTGCCGATGAAATGCATAAGGCCCTGTGTCACTTCAGTATGCTGTTTGATTGTAGGTTTCAGATTATCTTGAAGTTATCAAAGAACCAATGGACCTGTCAACAGTAATAACCAAAATTGATAAACACAACTATTTGACTGCTAAGGATTTCCTAACAGATATTGATCTCATCTGTAGCAATGCATTGGAATATAATCCAGACAAAGACCCTGGAGGTAAGGGAATAGTTTTGGTCTACCTAAATTTGAAAAATAGTTGTTTAATCATGTGTATGATTATTCAGGCATCAAAGCAAACTTCATACTGTGTTATAAATTAGCTAAACAAGTAATTTTTCCCCGAAGGTCAGTGTTTTTAATATTCTGAGAGACTCTTAAGTGGACAGTTAGAATTTAAGTGAAAAATTCTAGGAGCTATGTAGTGCAGTGAGTGTGCAGGGACTAGTAAGCAAAGTAGGGCTAAAGCACTTAACATTCATTTCTGGTAAATCGGGTTCCAATACTGAGTAGGTCCGAAGTGAAAATGAATTTGGTAGTTGCTTCTTGGTCTTCAGGGGACATCTGTCCACATAATAAAACCATCACATAATTTGGCAGAGCTATATGGAGAATCCTGCACAGCACCTTGCCATGCTAAGCATTTGCCTCCAGCTGTGATCCTCACTTTCATGAGGACCAAATTCATCCACTAAATTAAGAACTCACCCCTGGGGGTGCGGGAAGGAGCAGAACTAATCCCAAACAAAGAGGTCTGTTTTAGTTGATTAGGGAAGAATTGTCTTGCAAATGTATTTAAGTGGCAGTTTTTCATGTGGCTGTTTCCAATTAAAAACAAAACAAAACTACAAGAGGACATTAGTGTGAAGGCTGTCCACCTGCAGATATGGGAAATGTCATCCTCTGTATTTGTTGTAAAGAATGCATTATTGTGCATTGGGAAGATGGATGTTGCTAAATAAGCGTTTGATCTGACAGCTTCCGAAAGCTCAAGTCAGGTTTTAAAATGAAAAAGAAAATGCCCCTTTAAAGCATTTGTTAGTATAGTGTGAAGAATGGAAAACTGATCCTATCATCAAATGAAGACAGTGAATTAAAAGGTTTTCATTAAATACCATGAGACAAAACAAGAAATAGTTCTTTGAGTGGTTGCAGATATGTTCCACTCAGGTATGCATGTGCCCAGTGCACCAAAGCCAGAAAAGTTTGCCTAGCAGTAGCCATAGGGCCGGTGCTTGCACCTTTTCTTTATGGCCCCCTCACGTGACTATTAAGGATACTGCTGCTCTGACCCTCTTTCTCTCCCCACCCCCTATTCCTTCTCACTGCCCTCAGCTTGAGCTGGAGTTTGTGTGGTGTTTCTTCACTCTGATTTTGTATTTCATTCTTCTGAAATTTTGTTGTAAATAGTCATAATGCTCAGTTATCTAGAAGCGCCTTAGTTAGAAAAGTTAGGTTGAGTAGCTGTGTTTTTTCAGGTGGAATGCCTTCACCAGGATTTAAGCTCTGTCTGGCGTGTGGGGTGGCTGTTCCTAATAGTGATCCTCATGTGTAGTGTTTAGAGAGGGGAACATTAAGGAAAGGTACTCTATTTGCAAATCGTTTAAGAATGCAGGTGTCAAGGGACTTTGAATCTCAAGCAGCACCTGATGCAGCATGCCATGAGTCCTGGTTGGCACCAGGCACAGTATTGCCTCCTCAGCCACCATCATAACCATAACAAGACAATGTTCCTCTGTCAGCCTCTGAGGCCTCCTCTAGGAGGAAGAGGGATCATTCACCTCCCTTGGGCCTCTGAGAAAATGACCAATAAAACAGATCATAGCCACTCCAGAGCTTGGAGAGAGTCCTCCTCTGCCAGAATCAGTGCAGGCTGGCACCTTGACTCTTCAGGTACACGTGATGGAACTGGCCCTTCTACCTGCTCTCCAATACCGAGGCAACATTAGTTTGGGGCTGTACCGTCGGCTCTGGCTCTGTCCATGGGATGTCTGCTGAGTCTGGTACCAGTGACATTGGCACCAGTGGTATCCAGTCCTTTGACATATCAGGCAATGTCAGATGTGCGTTGCCTTTTGGATCCTCATTCTCCAATTGTCTGGGAATATTCAGGTGCTGTGACTTCATCAGCAATGATGGCACTGTGTAGGTTAACTCCACAGGTATCTCAGCTGCCAACACCGCCCTCAGCAGTGCATATCATATTGAGTACATAATTGAGGCTGGCGCTGGTACCGGTGCTGAAGAATTTGTTAGCACAGCAGTCATCTGTGGCACCAATAGTCGTCATGGTGCAGACTGTGTCATTACTGGATCAGTACCAACGCCAGTGTCTGTGCCTTTTTTGGCATTGGTACCAAATGAGAATGCATTGCCCTTGCCAGTCCTTCAGGGCACCAACTTCTCTGTCAGCCTTGGGGCTGATGCAACCAGCACATTGGACCTCTGATGAGGCTGGACTCTGTCTTGCTCTGCCGGGGGTTGCTCCCCCATTACCTCTGGATGATTTTGGGAATTCATCGTAGTCAAGCTTGAGGTCCTCCCTCCCAGTCTAAAAGACAGTTGAGAACCCCTTTCTCATCCTGACAACTTTCTCATCCATGACTCTTCCCGCAGCAGACAGGCTCTTGGCCCAATGCCTACTGGCCACTGATGCCTTATCCCTATCCACAGTGGCCTGGGTATCCATAGGATGTTCCTTATTTCTTAAGGTCCTGACCGTCAACCCACTTCCGGGCAAGAGCACCCAACCCACCCATGGCATCACCTCCCCAGCCACCTACATTATAGATTCAAGTGGAGGACAGACACTACCTCAGAACAGGTGCAAGGTCTGGTACTGCATCCAGAGAGGCCAGTGACACCTCTTCCTTCATCTTCCCCATCACCAGATGACACCATGGTAACAGATGCTTCCTCTCCAGGGCTGAACACTTTCAGGCACAGGAGGACCTCTTTAGATGATTGGCATTGGCCATAGATATACAGGCTGAATTGGTGCAGGAAAACATGCACAAGTTAGTGGATATTTTTAAGTCCTAGAACCTAGGGAGAGTAGCTTTGTTAACAATGCACTGTTGGAACTTGCTGCTTTGTGGAACACCCCAACATCTTTGACATCTATGAGAAAGCATATGGACAATCATTATGTATTTATGTAGGGATTCAAGTGTTTTTATTTGCATCCCGCCCTTAACTTGCTTGTCATGACAGTAGCCAATGAGAGGTCACGTCAAGGGAGGTACAAGTCCACTCCCAAGGATAAAGAAGTTGGATCTCCTGGGCAGGAAAATTTATTTGACCTCCTTGTTCCTTGGAAAAATTGGAACCTAGGATACAAATCTTATATGCATCAACAGTGCACTTACTTCTTAAGCCAGTTGGATTTTGAGCTGAAGTAGTTTCTTTGAATTTCCATGTACAGCTTGCAGTGTTTGGGACTATGGAGACTTGCATAATTGCATAACCCTGTTAATAGGTAGGAGTTGTTCTAATGGCAAAAATCTGATACTGTAGAGTCAGATTTAATGCACTTAAACTCATTTCATTCCCTAGGAATAGTTGCAGTGTAACAGAATGTGTTGGCCCCTTCAAAACCAGGCAACACCAGCCCAAGTGTCACTGGAGGCTCGGCGCTTCAGTATTGGGAAATGTAATCTGCAGAGGTCCTGGGAATTGTAGTATGGGGGTTCAGATGACTAAGTGACCCTTATGACTGAGGTCAGGTGGGTTCAGGACTGAATATAGTGCAATCCTGGGAGAGTCCAAGGTTGAAGCAGTACCTGGGATGAAACTTTCAACTTTCACCTGTGACCAGGCAGGAGGCCTGGAAAACAGTTGGAGAAGGCTGAGGGAAAGGGCCTTGGAGGGGATTAGAGGCAGAACTAATCCCCCCACCCCCTTGCAGGAAGGGTGTATATGAAGTGTGAAAGGACAAGGCTTTGGCTGTATACTGCAGTGTGGATTGAGGCTGGAGTTGATATATGTGGGGGGCCTACGCTGTGGATTCCAGCAAGGGCAGGAGGAATGCCCCCTTCTCCGAACCCTTTGACATCAGGGCTGAAGGGACTGTTGTGTCTGGCAGAGAGCTGAAATAATCATGCCTGGGGGAAGGGCTATGGTCCAACATGAGGTAGGGTGGGAGACTGTTTTGTTGACCTTTTAGTTATACTGAGGAAGTATTTATGATCTAATTGGCGAGCCAAGTCACTTCAACTCACCAGAACTGCTTGAAAACTACAGACCAGAAGGAAACCAAGAGGGAAACTGAGGCAATAACTGCATCCCTTTACTATAGGGAGACAGGCTGCTTTTACATCTTGCTTGATGCTGTTTTTATCCATTCATTTTCCTTGGGTGACAACTTTCCATTTAAGTTTAGTGCTCCATACCAAGCACTCCTAAGGTTACATAACACCCATTAGCGTTATTTCAGAGGTTCTTCCTTTTGTGAGATACCTCACTGTTAGTTCAAGAACTTGTTGTTCATTAATTTCTATAGGTCATTGTCTGTTCCGAGAGCTAACTCCTCTAGTCAGAGCATTCCCTTAGAAGGTTGCTGGTCACACTATACTTCGTGTAAAATAGAGCCGTATAGCTGCTATTTTTCTTTTCTTGAGACAGTATAGGGACTTCTCATGTTATTTCTTCAACTATACTCCCCAATAGTTAAATGGGAACATTTGCTAGTTTAATAGTTCAGAAGCAGATTTAACTATTTCATGTTATTTCCACTTTTGGATAGGAATTCCAAACGGATAGTTTTTCTATGAGTTCTTGTGCATGTGGATCCCACTCATGGTGCACACATGCCTTCTGGACAGGAGTCAGATGTTTTTATGAGGAGAGTCCACCAGGGGTTGCACATGCACCCTTCACACCTCCACACTCCCTTCCGTGGACATAAAGGGGATTGTGGCCCTGCTCACTACTCAGTGTCTTCTAATAGCCCCCCTTCTGAGAGTTGGAACAACTTAGTATCCTCCTTAGTAAAGAGAGCTGTTGATGTTTGTTTTCTTTGTGAATATTTTTCTTTTATTATTTAGGATAGTTATTTAGAATTCTGTTAGCACATTGGGAAAAAAAATAGTTTAGTGCTGTTAGTTAGCCCATGAACTGTTACATTACTGTCAAAGGCCTTTATGCAGGAACATCATTCACTAGGCTTCAAGTTATGTCCATCATGTAGGAAGATAAATCCCCTCATGGATAGACACAATGCTTGTGTGTTTTGTTTAGGTGAGAGAGAGATTCCTTCAAAGTGTGCAATTTGCTGGGTCTTGAGGAAGTGCACTCAAAAATCTTGAGTACATACTAAGACTCTTTCTAATGGCGAAATCTGTGAGTTTACAGTTGGACTTTGACGTGCCACAGCTGCAAGGATTTTTAGTGTTTATGCTGAAGACCCAGCCTGAAAGTGCCTCAGAGATGAGGTAGGTAACTCTGAGCTCTGCCCCCCACCCACCCCCAAGAAGCATCTTTCCTCTCACAAGAGCTCAGAAACTTAGCAGGTGAAGAGGTCAGATGCCTCTGCTGCCAAAGGAAGTAAAAAACATTCTTTCAGAACCACTTCTAAGTCTCTGTCCCATTCCTTGGTTCCATGCAAAAGGAAGGTAGAATTACAGATACAGAGGAATCCACTTAAGGTGGCATCAGGCAAATTGGCACTGAGAATAAATGCAGCACTGGAGAGTTCAGTCTTCACACTGGTTTTGCATTTAAAGATGTCCCTAAAGTAATCTTTGGCATGAGGTCACTTGGTATCGAAGCTACATCATACCCCGACATGTGCCAAAGCTCCGCTACCGGGGCAACTGTACTCAAACTCCTTGGCACCAGGTCAGAGGACATCTAAGACTATGAGGTCAACTCCTGTGGTACTGAGATTATCAACCACTGATGAGTGAATACTACCTATGGTACCAAGCTCAACACCCTTCACGCACATATACGAGGAATGTTTTTGGCTGTCTCTTTTAGGGACACATCTGACATAAGAGTGACTCCTGACCTGGGACTCATTTATTAGAATATTCTCCTTTGTTAGCTAGATCAAAGTCTCCACCAGAGCAACCCAGAGTGTCTGTCATTTGAAGATATTGCTGGGTCCCTGAGTTCAGGATCATACGAAGCCATCTACTCTATAATGGATAGTGGCACCTTCCAGCTCAACTCAGCTCCACTCTTGGAGGATTTTTCACCTTCCTCCTCTTCATCTTCAGGTACCTAACAAGGAGCAGTTTCTGGAACTTCGGTCACCTCCACCGACTCTTTCAAGAGAAAGGGAGTACAGTAGCACCTCAGAGTTACGAACACCTCAGGAATGGAGGTTGTTCATAACGCTGAAATGTTAGTAACTATGAACAAAACATTATGGTGGTCCTTTCAAAAGTTTACAACTGAACATTAATTTAGTACAGCTTTGAAACTTTACTATGCAGAAGAAAAAATATGTTTTCCATTTATTTTTTTTAGTAGTTTACGTTTAACACAGTGCTGTACTGTATTTGAGCTCCACCCTCCCACCCCTTTTTTTGTCTCTGTTGCTGCCTGATTGTGTACTTCCAGTTCCAAATGAGGTATATGAATGACTGATCAGATTGTAACTCTGGTGTTCATAACTCTGGGGTTCTTGGGCTAATGTGCCCTACCTGTATGGATTCCATACTGGCCTGGCTGGCCTTAACACTGAAGAAACCCAAGCCATCATTCAGCTTCTCTGAAGGAGTCTGCATTTTAATTGTGTCAGAAAAACCCTCAGGGACTTGTTCCTTCCCCCATACATCAAGTGTCTATGAAGTTTCAACAACCTATCTCCGAAGAGGACGGAGGAGTGCAGGATGACACTTCTCCACGCCAAGATTTCTCATCATCTTCACTGGACAAAACAATGATCTCCTACGTTCCTCCAATAATGGGGATGATTTTAAGATGAATAAAGAGCTTTTAAAGAGAGTGAAAGAGGCTCTGGAAGAATCAGAAAACATACAAGCTATTTCATATCCTGCAATCAGCTGCATAGAGCAGAATAGCCCTCCCAATTAATAAGGGAATCCTCCAGCCAGGGGAGTATTTATGGGCCATCACCCACCATCTATCACAGCAATCTCAGAAGGGTGAATGAAAATACCAGTTCTCCCCTTAGAGATCTGAATATTTCTATTCACTTCTGCTGCAGCGTTGGAATGACTGTTTATGCCGGGTATTACCACTACACTAATTTAACCATAAGTTCCTTATTAAATCCAAAGGCCAAATGGTATTTATACAATAGCTGTATACATTCCTAAAAAGCCTAAATAATAAGCAATTTACTAATCCAAACAGTAACAAAATATTTAGAATCCTAGAATCCTAGAATATCAGGGTTGGAAGGGAACTCAGGAGGTCATCTAGTCCAACCCTCTGCTCAAAGTAGGACCAATCTCCAATTAAATCAAATTTATAAGCATTCAATCAAGATACTTACAAACAGGCTAACCTCAAGGGTTTAGACCCACAATGGTCAGTCCTAACTTGGTTAGGCTGGTATTAGCAATGAATACTTTAAGAGGTTACCCTTTTATACACTTTAATAAACAAGTGAAATCATTGCCTATTGCTAACTTGGCTAAAAACCAGGTTTGGCCAGTTTGGTGTCACTGCCTGTTAAATCCTTTCTTATTATTAACTATTCCTGATAATTGGGACCTTTTTTTTGTTCTATCTTATCAGTTAAGAAGTTAGATCTTTTTGGCTGAAAAGTTTATTCTTCAGCATCTCTTCAGATCATAATTGCAAATTATTTGGCAGATTTCTCGAACAAATTACCTTCAGATCTGAAGGAGTTTGAATTGATCTATGCAGAAGGTCAATTCATTGCTACCACTCATTATAGGCAATTCTAGACTCTATGGACCTGGGAGCTATATTGCTGGCTATTGGAATTTGCAAGTGAAGGGATTCAAGTTTGTCTGTGTCAAGACTCCCTAAGGAAGTGCAGACTACAGTGCAAGACTTGACATTTAATGGGAAGGACTTGTTCAGTCCAAAGACAGACACAAAATTGCACTCCTTCAGGGATTGTTGGACCATGGTCAGATCTTTGGGCTTTTACGTCCCAAATTTTAGAAGTATTATAAATACCAGTTCTCTTCTAGGCAGAAATCCCAATCAACTACTTCATGTTTTTAACCATCAGAAACAATCAAGCCACTTCAGAAAAGAGAGAGGTTCCAAAAGAGAGAACCATCCTTATCTACTATCCAACTATCTCAGTCACAGAAGCAATAATTTTGATGCTTTGGTTGGGTATACTGCACAGGACAATGTGGATCTGTATCCCTCTCTCCTGCCACTCCCTTTATTTTGGTTCCTGCCTCTCTTTGTGGATGTCTGGACTGCAATAACATCAGACTGTTGGGTCTTGTAGTTAATCCAAGAGGGACATACCCTCCAATTTCATACCTTCCCCCATCCCTTTTCAGGAAATAATCTCATGAGTCTCATGCACCAAGAAATACATTCTCTATTGGAACTGGGTGTGATAGAGCCTCAACTGCTAGCCTTCAGAGAGAGAGGATTTTATTCCCCTTTCTTGTACTAAAGAAGAAAGGAGCTGGTGACCCATACTAGATCTCAGGCTCCTCAGCACTTAGATAACCAGTGTCAAATTTCACCTGATGATTCTTGCATCCACCATACCCTCTATAGATCACATGTACTGGTTCAGTACCCTCAACTTGCAGCACACATATTTTCATGTGCCAATACATCCATTGCACAGGAAGTTTCTCTGCTTTCTGATGCTGGATGACCACTATTAGTTCAGAATCCTCCCATTTGGCCTCTAAGCTGCACCTCGAGTTTTTTACAAAATGCCTGTCAGAAGTAACCACCTGTCTGCAATGTCAGTGTATTTACCGCACACATTACTATCTGTGTATGTGGATCCCAGAACCCCTACATCAACGCAGATCAGGGATTCTTTGATTCAGACGCTGGGTGGTGAAGGAACTGAGTGCTGGGTGGGGTTGGTTCACCCTTATGCCCTCAGAAGGGAGCATGAGGGCATGAAGGACATGTGTGTGACCCTTGTTGGACACTACCGACCTTCCAAACTGTGCAAGGGGAACCAGAGCACCATGCACAGGATTTACATGCTTAGAACATCTCAAAGAACAGTTACTATAAGATAAACAACCCTTCCTTTCTTGTATCCTCTCTGTATTTGTTACAGGTCTCTGTGGAATATGTGACTTGCTTTGCCAGTATAAGTCACCTTTATGACAGCATAACTGCATAGTCACTGAGGCTTTTACTGGTATAACTATTCTGGTAGACCAGTGGTTTCCAAACTTTTTTGATCGCGCACCCCTATCAGGAAAATATTTTTGAGTACGTACCCCCTGCTGTGCCGAAGGGTGCGTCGGGGGGGGGGGGGGGGGGAAGCCGTTCGGACTCCTGCCTGACGAAGCAAAAAACAAAAAAAAGTGCTCCTCCTGCCACGCAAGGATCCTCTTGCGCACCCCACTTTGGAGACACTGTGGTAGACTATCACACCCCTATTCAAAATTAGTTATGAAACTGAAAGTGAAACTTCCAAGTGTTGACCAGGCCTTAGAGATAAGCCCCCAACCAAAATCCTAGATCTGAAAACCCTGGACTTTGGAGGAGCGTTTATCTGGGGCCAAAGTTGTTTTTTTTTTGTTTTGGAACCATCTCTGCTGTTGTTAGGTCATCTTTAGTCTCTTTTCCACTTAAAACAAAGAATGCATACATACTGTTGTGTGAACTCAACAGGGCATAAAGCAAAATACTTTATAACCATACTTTGCCAAAAACCTCCAGGCTTGCTCTTCAAATCTATCTGCAGCTATGAGTAATTTAAAAAATGATAAAGGTAGTTAAAGCAATGTAAAATTGTATCTCCTTCCCTACCAAAAAGTGAATACATCCTTAATATACAGTCTCTGTTACCTTTGCATCCCAAAGTCTTGCACTTGCTACTCTTTTGTAGGAAGTGATTCTAGGGGCATGCAGAAGTATAGATCTAACACCCTGTTTTGGGTCAAGCTCCAGCAACCTGCTTCATTCTCTAGAAAATGGTTAACTATTTTTATGTTTATATTGCAATAGTACTTAGAATGTACTAATAATTTCCTATCTGCAGAAGTTAGTTTCCACTATTGACTGATTCTACCAGCCCTTCTAGTACTCTCAGCTTATTACTATACAGTGATGATCTTATTCACATCATATATCGTCAAGGCTATCTACACTACTATACTTGGTGAAATCTCCTGCCATTACTCATCAACTGTGAAGCACCAGTAGTGATAGCAGGAGGGAATACCAGCATAGACAAGGTATAGGAGATTTTTGTCACTTTCCTCTAATCCCAGGTGACATGATGGTAAAAATAAATTAAAATAAATAAAAAATAGGTGTCCTGTCAACACTAGCAACAGTCTTATTGTTGCTGTCCCTGTAAGGGTGATAATGCAATGGTGGGAGACTTCCCAAAGAAGTGCAGATAGTGCCTAAGAGACCAGGTTAATGAGTTTTCTCTACTTTGGCTTTTGACTCAGCAAATTCTCTCTCTGCCACAAAAATCACTACTTTAAAAGTTCTAAATAATGGTATCCTTAATTGCTCTCTTATGCTCTTCTAATGATTATCTGTAGTGATTCTCAAAGTTGGATTAAATGTGTTAATTGCACAATAATATAATTTAGCCATTAGTATTTAATGTTTGCTGTTGAAATAATTATACCATTCAGAAAAAGTAATTCAAGATGGGTTATTGGCAATCTAGTTTGTACTAAAAAAAAGAAATAACTGGATAGAAAATGGTGATGGGCATTTAGTTGAGTAAAACATATCCCACAATGCTGTTTTTCCCTAGTGCAGCTTTTCCTATTACAATCTCTGCTCATTTTCCAGCAAACTAGTGTTGGAGTACTGTCTTGTCTACATCTGAAACTAGTTGAAACCAGTAATCTCTTGAGAAATATTCTTTCACTTTTAATACTTGTGGCTCCAATTTGGACAGTGAAGTTTCCTTGGTGCCATGTCCCCCAGGTCCAACTGAATACACAGCAATCCTCTGCAGACTTACTTTCTGCCAGTTACGTTCATAATGTTAAAGCCACCAAAGAAGCAAATATCAATATCATCAGCATAATAGTCAGTTAAGCACAACCTTGAGTCTGTTACAGTATGATGTTTTTTTTACAAATAAAAAGGCAACCATAATCTGAAGCAAAGAAGTAGGCGGGTGATGTAGAAGACTACTAAAAATCTTAATACTATTGACACTAGACTCTGGAAGGTTTTTTTTATACAGCAGATTCAGGAATAAATGACTTTTCCAGGTTTTTCATATAAGACTGAGGTCTCCATAGTCCCTTGTAATTTTTAAGTGTTTTAAACTAAATAGACCAGTAATACTCACTTCAGTAACCCACTCAGCAAACTGATTTCCTGGTTTGTTTGTCGCTGAAGATCAGTTCATTGAGGTGGCAGCAGGCCCTGTGTGAACGATGTCATGAGAGAATACCACAGTATCCTCTGGCCTAATTACAGGGACTCTGTACTATCTTGAAGCAGTCAAGGCCACATCTAATTGTTCAATGGTACTTTTCCCACTTCTGATTCTCTGATGAGGGTTCCTGGTGATGCCGGCTTTGTGATCCCATAGCATATCTGTTTGGAAACCACGGGAAATAGAACTTAACACTTTGTTGCATAGGTTCTTCTTTTGTCTACCAAGCTTGACAAATTTTTAGGCATCACTTTCTACTTTGATATAAATTAATCTATTTAGGATGGTGGAAGCCCAGTTGTTGGCGTTGGAGAAACTCTACCAATGATCAACTCAAAGCAACAGTTTTCCACCTTAGAAAAATTCTGTATTGCCCAATAGTTAAATTGTTTTTAAATTCGTGTGATCCATATGCGAACTACTAATTTAAAAAAAAAGAAAAGGGGGGGAAAAAAGGGAAACTGAAGTGCGACATGTACTCCACAGGGGCACCGGCTTTCAGACCTAATGTGACTGTGGTCTTTCTTCATTTTTCTTATATTTGTTTGATTTGCTGGGTTTTTTTCTTCCATTTCAAGGTATGTATTGTTACTGTAATAGCTATATTATTAAAATATAGTAAAAACACACACAGATATATAAGAATGTGTGTAAAAATAAGTAAAACTAATGTCTTATAATAACTTTTTTTTATAGATAAAATAATTAGACACAGAGCTTGTACCTTGAAGGACACAGCACATGCCATAATTGCTGCTGAGCTGGATCCCGAATTTAATAAAATGTGTGAAGAAATCAAGGAAGCGAGAAGAAAAAGAGGTAAGTTTTGGAACTTTAATCTAAAGAAATATTTATTGTAGTGCAAAATATCAGATAACATAGTTAAATAAAAATAGGCATAAAGTCAAAGCTAAAAAATATAAACGTTTGTATAAAAATTTGAGAAGTTTAAAAGCAAAAGCAGGTGTACTAAATTGCCTGGCAGAGGAAAAAATCATTGATAGAAAAGGTATTACTGAACATGGTGGAATAATGTAATACCTGGCTATAAACTATACAGAAAGGACAGATTAGGTGAAGCGTGGTTGGTGGTGTATCTAAAAAGTTTCCATAGGATCTAGTGGGATAAATATCCTGATCGGAGAGCATTGCAGTTGGATACATATGGATTCAAATCCCAAGCTGCAAGAGTACAAATATACCTCTGGGTCAAGAAAAGAATGCTGAGTGCACAATGTTGAGAGAGTTCACACAGGCAGCAAAGTTTAACAAAAAAAAAATAAAATAATGGGACTTCACCTATTCACATATTACCTGCTCAAATATCACAATAAGCCGAGAAGAAATTTCGTTAAATTTTAAATGAATGCTTCTTGAAACAGCCTTCTAGAGCACATAGTAGTAGATGCTATTCTCAACATAGACCCAAGTGACCACACTATAATCAACATCCTACGGGGGAGGAAAGATATCAAAAACTAACACAATGACACTAAACTTTAGAAAGGGAGGTTTCAGTAGTATCAATAAGCTAGTCAAAATAGCCCTAAAATCAAAAGCAGAGGAAATAAAGGATGTTACTTAAGAAAACAACAGTTTCATATATTCTAGGGCCAGAAGGCACTATTGTGATCATCTAGTCTGACTTCCCTAAATTCCTGTTGGAATAGAGCATTTTTTTTTTGATGACCATCCAATCTTGATTTAAAGATGTCCAGTGGTGGAGTATCGACCACATCTAGCAATAAGTTGTGTCAATGGCTAATTACCCACGCGGTTAAAAATTTCCATATTATTTCTAGTCTAAATGTGTCTAGCTTCAACGTCCAGCTATTGGAACTTGTTATAGCTTTAACTGCTAGGTTGAAGAGTCCTCAGAAATCCAAATTCTCTTCCTCCATTTAGGAACTTGGAATGTGATCTAGTTACCTCCATACCTTCTCTTTAATAAACTACATAGCTTGAGCTCCTTGAGTCTCACTATAATGCATGTTTTCCAATCCTTTAAGCACTCTTGTGGCTTTTCTTGGAACTCTGCAGTTTATCAACATTCTTCTTGAATTGACACCAAAACTGGACATTAAGTATTCCAGTAGCAGTTGCACCTGAGCCAAATACAGAGGTAATATAACCTCTCTGCTTCTGCTTTATTTGTTGATTCCCCTGTTTGTACATCCAAGGATTGCATTAGCCATTTTGGCCATGAGATCACACTGGGAGTTCATATTCAGCTTATTATTCACCATGGCCCCAAGCCTTTTTCAGAGTCACAGCTTTCCAGGATAAAGTCCATCTTGTGAGTAAAGCCTACATTCTTTTTTCCTTGATGTATAGCTTTGTTTGGTGTATTGAAACACACATTGTTTGCTTACATCAAGCTTAACAATTGATCCAGATCACACTGTATCAGTGACCTGTCCTTTTTTGTTGTTTATCACTACCGCATTTTGAGTCCTCTGAAAACCTTATCAATGGTGATTTTGTTCCAGGTCATTGACAAAAATGGTAAATAGCGTAGAGCCATGAACTGATCCTTCTGGAACCACACTAGAAGCACACCTGCTCAATGATGATTCCCCATTTACAGTTTTGTTTTGAAACTTAACAGTTAGCCAGTTTTTAATCTATTTCATGTGTTCCATATTGATTTTGAATTGCCTTAGTTCTTTAATCAGAATGTTGTGCAGTGGCAAGTTGCATACCTTACAGAAGTCTATTACATCAATGCTATTAACTTTATCTGCCAAATCTGTAACCTAATCAAAAAGATACCAACTTAATTTGACAGGATCTAATTTCCACAAACCCATAATTATCTTACCCTCCTTTAATTCTTTATTAATAGACCTGTATTAGCTATTATGTTATTTTCCCTAGAATCGATGTCAGACTGACAGGCTTATGGTTATCTGGGTTGCCCTGTTTACAATTGTTAAATACACCTGTACCCCGATATAACGTGACCCGATATAACACGAATTTGGATATAATGCGGTAAAGCAGCACTCTGGGGGGGTGGGGCTTTGCACTCCGGTGGATCAAAGCAAGTTCGATATAACGCAGTTTCACCTATAAAGTGGTAGGATTTTTTGGCTCCCGAGGACAGCGTTATATCGAGGTAGAGGTGTATTGGCATAATGGTAGCTTTTCTGCAGTCTTTTGGATCTTCCCAGATGTTCTAAGACGTATTTAAAATCAACATTAACAGTCCAGAGAGCCCCTAGTCCAGCTCTTCTAAACTCTCGGATGCAAGTTATCTGGACCTATTGATTTAAAAAGGTTTAACTTTCGTAGCTGCTGTTTTTAGTGTTGGAATGGAAAGTATTTCATCATCATGATATGAATATATAGAATCATAGAAATATAGAACTGGAATGGACATTGATAGGTGATCTAGTCCAGACCCCTGCACTGAGACAGGACTAAGTATTATCTAGACCATCCCAGACAGGTGTTTGTCTAACCTGTTCTTAAGAACCTACATAGGTAATTTGTTCCTAACTGTAAGGGTAGTTAATCGCTGGAAGTTTTCTTAATGTCTAACCTAAATCTCCCTTACTGCAATTTAAGCCCGTTGCTTCTTGTCCTGTCCCCAGTGGTTAACGAAAATAGTTTATCACCCTCCTCTTTATAACAATCTTCTGTATACTTACGACTCTTATTGTCTCCCCTTTCAGTCTTCTTTTCTTCAGACTAAACAAACCCAGTTTTTTTAGTCTTTCTTCACAGATCATGTTTTCTAGACCATTTTTGTTGCTCTCCTCTGGACTTCCTCCAATTTGTGCGCATCTTCCTTGAAATGTATGGTACCCAGAACTTGACATAGGAATCCAGTTGAGGCCTTATCACTGCTGAGTAGAGTGGAAGAATTACTTCTCGTGTCTTGCTTATAACATTCCTGCTAATACATCTCAGAATGACAATAACTTCTTTTGCAACTGTATTACATTGTTGACCCATATTTAGTTTGTGATCCACTATGACCCCAGATCCTTTTCAGCAATACTCCTTCCTAGGCAGTCATTTCCCACTTTGTATTTGAGCAGCTGATTTTTCATTCCTAAATATAGTACTTTGCATTTGTCCTTATGGAATTTCATCCTGTTTTTCAGACCATTTCTCCAGTTTGTCAAGATCTTTTTGAGCTCAAGTGCTGTGCTCCAAAGTACATCTGTCTTTTTCCCAAATACAGAATAGAAATATTTATTGAACACTTCACCTTTTTTGTGTTAACATTGACAATTCTACCTTTTCTGTCTAGTAATGAACCAGTATTATTATTATAATGTGTTTTATAGAGCAGGGTTTTGTAGTAGAGTTTCATAAGTCCTGTGTACCTCTGAACAAAAAGGGAAGCAGGAATGCAAGAAGTAAACCTAAATATCAAGTTTCAAGAGAGTATTTGAACCAAAAAAATACCCTTCAGAATTTGGAAATCTAACCCAACTAAAGCCATTAAAAGGAGTCTAAACTCCAGAAGGTAATATGTAAGAAAAATTAAGAGGCCTATGATGGAATCCAAAGAGGAAATAAGTGAAGATCTAAAATCAAACAAGAAATTCTTTTAAGTATATCAGAATCTGGAAAGCCTGTGAAGGCATCTGCTGTATCAACAAGAATTAAAAGGAACAATTAAGGAAGATAGGGACATTACTAAGAAGCTAAATGATTTCTTTGCACTAGTCTTCACAATAAGGAGATACCTAGCGGCAGATTCTTGGTGTAAATTGTTACAGATCAACTGAAATCAATAGAGCTATGACAGTTTATACCAAGAAAATCTGCCCTTTAGCAAAGATGAGGTACTATCAGCTTCAGTAACTCAGCCAGTCTCTTACATGAATGGGTGGATGAGGTTCTGTGGCCTGCAATGTGCAGGAGGTCAGACTAGATGATCATGATTGTTCCTTCTGACCTTAAAGACTATGAGTCAATGATATTGAGCTGCCAGAGTAAGAGAATCTTGGAGCAGATTCATAAACTGAGAAGTAATACATTGCCAGGTCCAGAAAGTTATTCACCCAAGAGTTCTCTAGAGCTTAAAAATGAAGTGACTGAGCTGCTAGCAAAAATAGCTGCCTGTGCAACCTTAATAGGGCCCCTTTCTGCACATGCATTATTATAGTCTTTAATTGCATGATCATGAACTACTTATCACACTCTAACAAATGTCATCTGTGTATGTGCAAACTGAGATTTTTCAAGAGTTTATAACTTGGCCAAATTTGAGCATTTTTTTCACAGGAATAGCAAAAGGCATGTTTTGCACCATGTCAAATTTCAAGTCCTGGCTCCAACGCATGGAGTTTATCAGAGAAATGGCTGTAAGAATTTCTATTAACATGGGGAAAAATAACTTACTTTCCCCTGATCTCATTCTCAGAAACAGCTGAATCATTTTTTGCTAACCTTGCCCCCCAAAATTAGCCTGAGGCAGATGCCTGGAATGGAAAATTTTAGTTGTAATGGTTTAAGTATGGCAAAGTTATAAGCAGTTGAAAAGGTTCTTATAATAGGAAGTGTTGGGCAACCTTAACTTAAAGACAGTGTTACCAGCTCTACGTGTAAATAGGCTGTAGGGGTAAAATAAGAAACTAAAGACAAACATTACATCTGGAGCTGATAAATAGATCAAAATGATAATTAAAAATCGAGTAATAAAACATGTAAAAGATCATGGAATTATAGACTATCAGGGTTGGAAGGGATCTCAGGAGGTCATCTAGTCCAACCCCCTGCTCAAAGCAAGACCAATCCCCAACTAAATCATCCCAGCCAGGGCTTTGTCAAGCCTGACCTTAAAAACCTCTAAGGAAGGAGATTTCACCACCTCCCTAGGTAACGCATTCCAGTGCTATCACAATATAATAGGATCCAATCAGCATTATTTCAATAAAGGAAAATCATGCCTTGCTAATCTGCAAGTTTCTTTGACTATGTCAGTATAGTAATGGTGTCCCTAGCCTCTGTTTGTCAGAAGGTGGTGATGGACGGCAGGAGAGAGATCAGTTGATCATTACCTGTTAGGTTCACTCCGTCTGGGGCACCTGGCATTGGCCACTGTCGGTAGACAGATACTGGGCTGGACGGACCTTTGGTCTGACCCAGTACAGCCATTCTTATGTTCTTATTTAGACCAGGGATGGCCAACCTGTGGCTCCAGAGCCACATGCGGCTCTTCAGAAGTTAATAAGCGGCTCCTTGTGTAGGCACTGACTCCGGGTCTGGAGCTACAGGTGCCAAATTTCCAATGTGCCAGGGGGTGCTCACTGCTCAACCCCTGGCTCTGCCACAGGCCCTGCCCCCACTCCACCTCTTTCTGCCCCCTCCCCTGAGCCTGCCATGCCCTCGCTCCTCCCCTCTCCCTCCCAGGGCCTCCTGCATGCCATGAAACAGCTGGTCGGGAGGCACGGGGAAGGAGGGGGAGGTGCTGATCGGCAGGGCTGCTGACGTATTACTGTGGGTCTTTGGCAATGTATATTGGTAAATTCTGGCTCCTTCGCAGGCTCAGGTTGGCTACCCTTGATTTAGACTTTCAAAAGATCTAGGGCCCTTGCAATATACTACTGAATTGAGCAGTCATGATGTCGGAGGCAAATTATTATAGTGGATCAAAAAGAGAGCGAAATCCAAGTAAGAATTAAAGGTTAATTTTCATTATGGCAAAAAACAGTGTGCAGCAACTTTCTGTATGAGGACCGTTGTTGTTTAATATATTTTTAATAAGCTGGATAAAGGGTGAAGGGGAAAACATTTACAGATGGAACAAAATTTTTAGTCAAGTCCAACGAGGACTGAGAGAAACTCTAGAAGGACTGTAAGTTGGGTGAATCAGCAACATATTGGTTGATGAAATTCATTGTTGTTCTTTGACTAGTGTCCCTATGGGTGCTCCATGGTAGGTACGCTTGTGTCCCTGCACTGCCAGAGAACTTTGGTAGCAGTGTCCATTCGGCCTGCACGTGTTTCCCCCCCCACCCCCTTGTGCTCTGCCATGAGGCTAACCAGTGCGTGTGGGCGAACCTCCCCCCCCCCCCCTTATTTCCTTCTCAACCACCTATGGCTAGACATGGAGCTGTTAGCAGTCCGTTCATCGGATTGTTATCTTTCTCTTAGCACTTCAGTAGTTAGTTAATCCCCTTCTTAGTTGTAGAGCTTCCTTTATTTTCTTTCTTTTGGGGGGGGGGGTAAACTTTTTATTTCCCTCCTTTGTCTGGGGTTGCCCCAGCATGGGGTATGCCTGGCTTTAAGAGGTGTGTCTCATGCAAGGAAGCTATCCCTGTAATGAATAAACATTCCCGCTGCATTCATTGCCTTGGGGAAAGCCACATTTCCCAAAAGCGGGGTCTCTGTCAACGACTCAAGTCCATATCTTGGAAAGACAGAGAACTGAGACTAAAACTCCTCCTCATGGAGGCAGCTCTTCAGCCTTCCCTGGACCCACATCAGGAGTCATCCAAACGGTGCAAATCTTCCTCTCTTTTATAGCCCTCAACATTTATAGACTGTGGGTTGAAGATAATAGCCGCAGACCCCTCATGTAAGTTTTCAAAAAAAGAGGGCCATGAGCCTCCAGAGAGAGCCCTGAGCTAGCCGAAAAAGATCACTGTCTTGTTCGGTATCATCGATACTGTCAGTACCGAGACAATCTAAACACAATATCCCTAGCTAACAAAAGTCTGAAGCAGCAGGTACCATTCACGCATCTAAGGATCTGATGGGCATATGCACCAAAGCAACAGTAATGACAGATAAAAGCAGGAACCGAGACCACACCACTGCTAAGACGGTGCTGCTGGTCTGAGTGTTACCATTAGCAACATCAAGAGTGAGGCATCCAGCCTCTGAGCACTCCGTATGGCCCAGATCACCGATCTCTTCAGTGCTGCTGACAACCACCACTGACAACCACCATCGGCACTGAGTAGGTCGGCACTGCAGGAATTTAGACACTCTAGAGACCTCATGGTATCTGACATACCAAAGTTTCCCTTGCTCTATACCAGTGCTAAGTTTACTTTGGACGCTGGACTCTCCCCCGGTACCATGTCATGCACCTCCGTTCTCCAATGGTGAATTGGATTAGTGAACAGGAGGAGGTCGTTTCCCATTCCTCCTCCCATGTTCCTAATAGTGCCCACTACCAACTTGTTTGCTCCTCAACCAACATGGTATGGCCAACCGTAGGCGCCACTACCGGGACCCTTCCACCGCCCCAGTGGCCCTACTGGGATCCCTGGGCGGCATACAGACTCCATGTCTCCCGAGCATCTAGTGTGGCCCACCATAAGTCTTTGAGGCGCTTTCCCTCAGCCACGGTATTCAGAGCCTCCGAACATCCAGAGGAGATCATGGAGGGAACCAGAGGGTGGATTCAAGGGGAACAACATCTCTTCCTCCTCTCCAGACAAAGCAGTGATGCCCCCTCCACCATCCCTCGTAGATGACTTCAGACTATTTCAAGAGCTAGCTAAAAGGGTGGCAGATGTATTGCAGCGTCCTCTTAAGAAGGTAAAAGACACCTATCAGAAAATCTTGGATATCTTGCACTCCTCATCTTCCTCCAGAATAGCCCTCCCCATCAACGAGGCCCTTCTTATATGGCAAATCTCTGCATCAGTCATTCCTATCGGTACACAGGCTGATAAGAAATATTACGTCCCAGCTAATACAAATATTTGCACTGTAAAAAAACAAAAGAAATAGTATTTGTCAATTCACCTAATACAAGTACTGTAGTGCAATCTCTTTTTCATGAAACTTACAAATGTAGAATTGTGTACAAAAAAAAAAAAATGAGTTGGAGGACCCATACTGGACCTCAGAGCACTGAACAAATTTGTCAAGGCTCAATAATTGAGGATGGTCAGCAGTGATTATTTCATCTTTGGAACAGGGAGATTGGTTTTCGGCCCTCCACCTCCATGATGCTTATCTCCACATATCAATCCTACTTTCCCAGAGACAGTTTTTCAGTTTTATCCTGGGCCAGGACCATTAACCAATACAGAGTATTCCTCTTTGGCCTCTCATCAGCTGCGAGAGTATTCCCCAAGGTCTTATCCGTAGTGGTGGCTTACCTACGCTTCCAATGGATAATGATCTATCCCTACCTGGATGCTTGTCTCCTCAGAGCCCACTCCTTCAGCAAGGCTTACCGGGTCACTCAAACTTCTGTAGACTTGTTCATGGACCTGGATTTACAGATCAACGTCCAAAAATAGATGTTCACCCCTGTACAGTGATTCATATAAGCTGATCTCAACTCGTTATAGGCGCGGGCGCTCATGCCACACCACAGGTTCCACACTTTGGCCATGCTCCTAGAGGCAGTACAAACCAGCCCTAAAATATTAGCCAGACACTGCCTCCAACTTCTTGGGCATATGGCTGCAGCACATCTGTGATATCTCATGCCAAACTTCACATGAAGTGCCTCCAGAAGTAGTTCAGCTCGGTCTATACAAACTATACAAACCTCTGTCACTGCCCCCCAAAGTCAAACACTCTATAGACTCGTGGAAAGACCCAGCAAATGTCTTTCCAGGGATCCTCTTCTCACAAACTTCCCCATTGTCACTTCTCACCACTGACACGTCCCTCATGAAATGGAGCGCATATCTCAACAGTCTTTTGACACACGGCAAGTGGTCATCCATGGAGATGTCTCTTCGCATCAACCTCCTCGAACTCAGAGCGCTCAGGAACGCCTGTGCCACTTCCTTCCACTGATCAAGGGTATGCACACGAGAGTCTTGACAGACAACATGGCATGTATGTAATGTATAAATTGTCAGGGAGGTGTCAAATCATGCTCCCTTTGCACAGAAGCACTAAAGCTATGGAACTGGTACATTTCCCACAGTATCAGCGGCCTATCGTCCAGAAGTACAAAACTCGATAGCGAACACTGTCGCAAGCTCCCATAGGATCACAAATGGGTGATTAACTCAGCAATACTACATGACATATTCAGGCGGTGGGGGACACCGACTATAGAACTGTTCACTACATACCTGAACAAGAAGCACCCATGCTGCTGCTTCAGGGAAAGAATAGGACAACACTGCTTAGGGGACACTCTCCTTTTTCCATGGGACAAGGACTTTGTCTATGCTTTCCCTCCATTCCCTCTACTATCGAAAGTATTGTTAAAAATAAAGAGAGAGAGCAAATGTCATACTTATTACTCCCTCCTGGCTGAGACAGACGTGGTACCCTTACTTGTCAAAACTGGCAATATGCCTATCGATCTCTCTCCAGTCAAGTCCATACCTCCTCTTGCAAAATGAAGGACGCAGTCTCCATCCCAGCCTGTGGATATTCCAATTTAAGGCCTGGCTTCTTCATGGTTCCAGCACATAGAAAGGTCCTGCTCTGCAGAGGCACAGGAAGTGTTACTACACAGTAGAAAATTGGCTACCCATCATACCTACTTGCAAAAGTGGACAAGGTTTCATGTCTGGTGCAATTCCAGACAGATTTCCCCAACATCTGCTACTCTCCCGATTGTTTTAGATTATATATTGACTCTCTCAAGAAATCAGGACGATCTCTCAGTTCACTTAAAGTTCATCTAGCTGCCTTCCCCAAACAAACAGAAGGGTACTCCGTGCTCTCCCACCCAACCACAAATAGATTCCTCAGGGGTATAGTAAACCTTTTTCCCCAATTCAGACATCCTACACCAACAAGGGACCTAAACTTAGGCAGCCTAGTCAGGCTCTTTAATACTTTTGAACCCATGGCTATTTGTTTGCTCACACACAGCCTTCCTGGTGGTGATGGCCTCAGCGAGAAGAATAGGGGAAATACAGCACTAATACACCACCCTTATGTAGTACTCTTTCGGGACAAGGTTTCTCTCAGACCACACCTGAAGTTCATCCCCAAGATGACCTCGTCTTTTCACATAAACCAACTGATTCATCTCTCGACCTTTTACCCTAAGCCTTACCATAATAGGCTATATTGCATGCACTAGAGGTTAGGAGAGTCCTGGCCTTTTACCTGGGCGGGATGAAGGCCTTTAGGAAATCTCTTACGCTTTTCCTCTCCATTGCGGAAAGGTCTAACGGAGCAGTGATAGCATCCTAAAGACTCTCCAAAAGGGTCTCGAACTGTATCACACTGCTATCACCTCCATCCGGAATATGCACACAATGAAACTGAAAGGCAGTGAATTCAAAACAGATAAAATAAACAACACTTCACACAATGCATAATTAAACTCTGGAACTCGTGACAGAATGTTGTTGAAACCAACAGTTTAGCATGATAGAGTCATTGGACATTGATATACATAATAGGAATATACAGAGTTATAATTCAGTAAATAGTTTTTAGAAGTTTTAAAAGGAATATAAAACTTACTGCTTTGGGGTTTATGAAAATCTCTTAACTATTGGATGTTAAATGAAGATTCCCATGTGGGACAAATTATCCAACAGCTGCCAACTTTGGGGTTTCTTGCACCTTTCTCTGAAGCATCTGGGGCTGGCCACTGTCAACAGAGACGTGACACTAGACTAGATGGACCTTTGGTCTATGTACCCATGTAATAAAAGGCATGTGCCACAGCAGTGGGTATGTAGCAAATCATAATGTTTACATAAATATTGCTTTAACTCTGTGTCTATGGGATCTTTTATAAAACATACCTAAACAATGTGGTAATAGGCTCACTACAGCAGAATTACAGCCATGAATTAAAAAAAAGGAAAGAATGGCTGAAAATATTTGATTAATTAATATCACAGAATGTAACCAACTATACCTGACTGTTAGTTGCAAAAGCAAAAAGCAGTCATCATTTCTGTTACTTGTTATTGATATGAGGATTCAGGTAGACTGTGAAACAAATACACTTTGCAACAGGGAGTATGCATATAATATATATAAAATACAGTAATGTAAACGTTTACTTAAATATCTTAATTGTTCATGTGGAAAGTTTTTCCCCAAATGTATTGAGGGAATGTAATGAATCCTAAGACTGGAAAATTTATTGAACATTGCGTCATGAATAGAAATCCTTTATAAAATGCTAATACAAATTTGTATTTACTTTAAATAGTTTATTTAAAATAAGTGGAAATAGAAAACTGTCAACATGAAGTTGCTTTTGGACCTTATTCTTTTATTTAGATAATCTGGGCTAGGACAGGAAAATATGGATTAAAAAAAAGAATAGGGTTTGTGTTCCAAAATATGGAATTAATTGTTAAAATTACTTATCATGTGACTTACAAAGAGAGCCATATTTTTCTAAGGCCTGGTCTACACTAAAAAGTTAGGTTGACCCAGCTTCATTGCTCAGTTGTGTGAAAAATCCACATCCCTGAGGCTAGGTCTACACTACCCACCTGAATCGGCGGGTAGAAATCGACCTCTCGGGGATCGATTTGTCGCGTCCCATCGGGACGCGACAATCGATCCCCAAATCGACGCTCTTACTCCACCAGCGGAGGTGGGAGTAAGCGCCGTCGACAGGAAGCCGCAGAGGTCGATTTTGCCGCCGTCCTCACAGCAGGGTAAGTCGGCTGCGATACGTTGAATTCAGCTACGCTATTCACGTAGCTGAATTTGCGTATCTTAAATCGACTCCCCTCTGTAGTGTAGATGTAGCCTGAGTGACGTAGTTAAGCTGACAGGGTGTAGACAACACTTCTGTTGATCTAGTTACCACCTCTCAGGGAGGTGGATTACCTACGTTGATGAGTGAACCCCTCCCATCGGCGTAGGCAGTGTCTACACTGAAGTGGTACACAACTGTGTTGCTGCAGCGTTTCAAATTCAGAAAAGCCTTAAGCCATCATATCTGACAGTTTTTAACATTTTATGTCCAATAAATTCTAATGCCTGCTAAAAAGCAAATATTGTTCATTTAAATCTTGGTTTAGCAATGTTCATCTAAATATGTTAATTGCTATGTTTTTAATGCAATACTATGTTCTAGGCTTCTTTTTGTGTTTGGTTTATGCAGCTCAGATTATTTAAATAGGTATGCTTATCTTTTATGTGCAGGCTTATCAGTAACAGCAGAGCAAATAAATCCTCATGGTTCCACTGTACGGAAAACAGAAACTAGAGTTGAAGAGGCATTTCGGAACAAACAAAAAAATGCAATAGCAGTTTGGCACAACTCTGCAAATAAATGTGCATGTGAGTACTTCAGATCACATTGTATCGAAGCGAGAACCACTAGCCCAGAGAGCAATGATCATGGATTTGATACGCACCTAGAAAAGGACTATTATTTCTATAAAATATCTGTTTTAGTTAGTGATTTCTTTTTTATTTCCACTGTAGAAAAACCACATTAGCCACACAGCGCTTGTGTCTTTGAGGCATCCATTTTCCAACTTCATTAAATCTCTGCTTAGGCAACCATTGAAAGGAAGTGGAAAGCAGGATTTCAAACTGTTTTTGCAATGCAAAAAAATACAAGCATTACAATAGCTTTAAAAATATTTTTTTCTGTAAAATAAGTAAAAAATTCTCTCTCTGTGGTTAGAATTATCTTAAGCAGGTTTTCAGCTTATGTTTTTTGTGTTTCACATTTGTACATAAGTAAATATTTCCTGTGTTAAGTTGTCTACAAAGCAGTTTTTTTATGGTAGATATTGGTTTTTTTTTTTTTTTTTTTTTTTTTTTTAGGGGTCCAGTTGTGAGCAACTTAAGTGTTGGAAGGGAGAGGGATAGCTCAGTGGTTTGAGCATTGGCCTGCTAAACCCAGGGTTGAGAGTTCAGTCCTTGAAGGGGCCTCTTAGGGATCTGGGGCAAAAATTAGTACTTGGTCCTGCTAGTGAAGGCAGGGGGCTGGACTTGATGACCTTTCAGGGTCCCTTCCAGTTCTAGGAGATAGGTATATCTCCATTAATTTAATTTAAGTGTCCAGTGCTAAAAGCTGATGGGCACCCGCAACTTACTTCATGTAAATGAATGGAAGATGAGGTTGTCCAGCACCTTGCAGAATCAGGACATCAATTCTAAAGTACAAAAGTATCTTATATTATGTTTGATGGTATATTGTATAGGTTTTCTGAATGTGGTTTAGGTAATAATAGGGACTATTAACTATTCTTGAGAGGTTTACTGATAGAAGTAATTAAATGAGCTGCGGTGAGCTTGGTTATAAAATTGTACTATGTGAGCTTATTTGACAAACCAGAATAAGGGGGCATATGAGAGGGAATGTATGTGGGCAATTCACTAAGACTAGTGAATCAGCTTCCAGTTGAAACTGTGGAGTCAATTATAAATATTTAAGCAAAAACTGGATAACTTCTTAGGGAAGTTCACATAGATTGAAGCGGGGAATTTCTTCACTGACCTTTCCTTTTTCTCTAGAGTATTTTGGGGGGAAGGGGCTGTGTGCGTGCATCCGTCCGGGCATGAGTGCTGGTCCCAGGATATGAGACACACACAAGGTGTGGTAACATCTTTTATTGGACCAAGATCTGTTGGTGGAAGAGATAAGCTTGACAAAGAGATCTCTCTTGCTTGAAAGCTTGTCTCTTCTACCAATAGAAGTTGGTCCAGTAAAAGATATTACCTCACCTGCTTTGTGTATGTTTTTGGCATAGTAATAATACTACCTTCCTGGCACCAAAAAATGTTTTGGAAATATATAGGATAGATTTGGCATCAAATAATTTCAATCTGTGGCCTGTATTTGTGGCTTTGTTTCTTGCCCATTCCTTCAGTTCCTATGCTTAAGGAATTAAAGAATCAGCAATATGAAGTAATTGTTTATGTCTGAGATGTTCTAAAATAGTGGAAGCAGAAGTTTGCTTTCTATGTTTTCATTTTGCCACAGGAATAAAGAAAAATGTGGACACTTGACACTCAAATAAAGGTAGACAAGAAGGTTGCCCATGATTGTTTGCACTCAGTCTTTATGTGCCCTAAAACGGATTGCCACACTGTGGTCCACAGAGTGCTTCCTGGTGGTGGTTGAGGTGCTGTGCTGCTGTTTCCTTCCTCCATTTCCAGCCAGGACTCTTGTGGAAAGGAGGGTCAGCTGCCACTAGTCACTGTTGTATAAAAAAAAAAGTTGCTGCTTCCTTCCTCTCTCTTCCTGACCCTCTATCGGTGACCCATTGGTAGATGTCTCAGGGGCACAGAGAGGAGCCATCAACTGAAGGAACTGCCAACTTCTCCAATGTACAAGTGCAAACTGCGCTACTGTCAAGGCACTGTCCTTGGGAAGATCTGGAGCTATGAAGAGTGGGAGAGAAGAAAACTAGGGGTCTGGCTGAGATTGGGAGCAGACAGGAGGCAATCAGTAACCTAGGTCGTAAGAAGGGAGCTGGGTTAGGCTGCTGCACAGGACTGGGGTGAGGTATCTGGGAACTAGAGGAAGAAACAGAGAATTGAATGAATAGCCAGGATGGACCAACAGTATCTTGGGGAAGAGGGTCCAGGTGGTGGAGGCACAGGATATGGAGCCTAGTGAGAAAGAATTGAGGGGAATATGGCCTAGAAACAAGCATGAGAAAGAAGTTGGGAGCAGAGGGAGTGAGGGGACAGCCTCAAGCAAAGGAAGAGCAGACTAAGCAAGGAACAAGGGAGCTTGAATGGCACGAGATTGTGGGGCAGGACTGATTTTGTGAGGTGGTGGTAAAACGGATTGCAGAAGATAATCATAGAATCATAGAAACGTAGAACTGGAAGGGACCTCAATAGGTCATCTAGTCTAATCCCCTGCATTGAAGCAGGACTAACTATTATCTAGATTATTTTGTTTATAGAAAGGAAAAAAGGAAATCCTTTGGAAGAGAGATTAAAACCGAAGTACCTTCTACAGATTTCCGGTGACTGTCATAATGTGTGGATAGTGTGTATATGATTGGTTTGGAAAGGACTGATTCTGAATGGAGGGAGAATAATTTATTTTAGAGCCAGAGTAGGATGTTTTGTGATTTACAAGTCAGTGAAATTAGGAGGGGATGAGGTAGTCTTTGCTATCAAAAAAGTTTGGCAACACTTGACTTAGAAACATAATAGTAATATCAGAAAATGATTGATATAGTTTGATTATATGGGACCAAAACTTTCCTTTATAGTTAGCATTCCTGAAACAGACTTCCATTTTTTTTCTTTAAGTCTGAAACTAAATTCAGTTTTTCCTTATATGTTGTTGATCTAGCTTTGGTGTAGTCTTTTTGTATGCAATTGCAACATCTTCCTGATCAATTTTCTCTTCCAGGAGATTTGTTTATAACATTTAGAGAATAGTTGCCAAAAATTGGGGTAAGTCATATGAAACATATAATAATAAACCCTTTTATAAAGCAAGCTGTTGCGCATCTTCTCCTTGGGAACCATACTGGAGAAGACACTTTTTTTTCCCTCCGATATTTCAATGGCTTTGCAAAATTGTAAAAAAAGAATAGGATTGTTTATGCAAAACTACTACTAAAACAAGTTTAGCAAAGAATTGAAGTTACATTTTATCAAATAAAGATTTATGGTCAAGAATAACCAAGACTTGTGCGTTTTTATATCACAAAGTCCTATAATTTGGATTTCACCTATTTACTACTTTGTGAAATTGGTGCTATACTTTTAATTTTAATGTTAGTAATGTATTTTGGAATGCTTGTTTCTCACTGATTAAAGCTCAAGGTCTCTCTCTATATCAGTGCAATTGTGTTTCTCAGGGTTAGATGACATTAGGGTGACCAGCTGTCCCGGTTTTATAGGGATAGTACCGATAGTTGGGACTTTGTCTTATATAGGTGCCTATTACCCTCCCACTCCCTGTCTCGATTTTTCACACTTGCTGCCTGGTCACCCTAGATGACATGGTGGAAAAGGCAGTTGAGCTGCATCTAAGTTGTGGCTTCCACTTTTACTACCATTGGTTGAAGCTGTCACATTGTAGATGACCTAAAAGGATTATTCTAATAGGAATTGATGAAAATTCATTCCTGAAAATACCAACTGACAGATGCCTTCAGCTTGGCTCAATTTAGCCTATTCTTTATTATGAACTACATTCTCTTCTGATACATTGGTATCCACTGAATTAAATGAAGTTACTCTGGGTTTACACCAAGAGATAAATTTGACCATATGCTTCTGATTGTGTTTACTACTTCTCTTGTGCCTCACTATCCATATGTGAAGTTCAGTGTTGTTGGTATTTTCATAATATCCCTGGCATACTGTTTTCACACTTTGACTAGATAGTTAATTCTATTTCACATTACCTTGAAAACATGGATCATTCTTACCCAGGCCTCTATGATATTTTTCTTTTTTTACTGTCAGTCAGATTTCTTAAGCAATAATGTAAGTGCAGGGTAGACTTTTCAGTTTTGTGGGTAAAATATTTTTGTAGGGAGAGAATCTTCTTTTATTGGCACTTTTGAGGGGTATATCTTGCCTTTTCTTTGGTATTAAGTTCTTGCATCCTTTTCCAAAGCTGTTAGAGCTCTGCTGTCTATACAGACAAAACCCAGGGTTTACTAAATATATAAAAGAAAATAGTAGAGATTGCAATTATAAAATGAAGCTATAGCAATTCCGAGGTCCTGGCTAGCAAATAGGCCATTGGAGTGTCAGATTAAAATTAATTTAAAATAAATACCAAAAATATAAAATCCCAACACGGTTTGTTATCCCTAGTTCAGCTACCTTGGTGGCTGTCCTAGGCTCTGGTAGCTTTCAATGTTTTTACAATTGTGTACATTAAATCTGGTAGTTCCAATGGGGAATATTTGCTAAAAATAGCTTTGTGTAGGCTCTATGTACCCTGGCAAAATAGGGAACCTGTAATTCATCAGATCCACCAGTGTTAGCAACAAGGAAAGATGAGTGTAGACAGGGCTCATGTGGACTCAAGGGTGTTTTATCACCATGGCATCTAACTTTGCCCTATGTGGAGGTGACGCTGATGTGATTTGGGTGTAAGTTTTGTGGGAACACACCAGTGACATGAGTGAAGGGTGAGTGTGATTTACAGTGGTATGACATGAGTGTGTGTGTGTGTGTGTGTGTATGTGTGTGTGTGTGTGTGAGAGAGAGAGAGAGAGAGAGAGAAGTGGTGCTGGTGATGTGTGTTGTCCCAAGTAGCTGGTAAATTAGTCACTGCTGAAGCAGATAAAAATAGATTTTGGAGGCTACAACAGCTAGAAGTGCCCCTTTAACTATTGCAATGTTGCTGTAATAAAACTTAGTTCATATTGCTGTGTCTTGCCAGTAGATGGAGCATGTACCACATTATTTTGCTGTCTTACAGTCAGATGCTTCAATATTACATCCAGATGGTCCCTGTGGGGAAGATTTGCTTTTTTGCTGTATTCAATAGCACAGTATTAAATTGGTGGAGTAGACTGACCAAGTTCTGTTCTACTTGCATAAGAACCTGCACAGCTTGTTATGTGGAGTGAGAGGTGCTCCAAATGTCTTATCCGTGTTTGACAATTGCAGGAAGGAAAATTCTTGTAGATTTATTTTAAAGCTAGTGAAGTATTAAAAATAGAATTAAATTCCAAACTTCAGGTTAAAATTTATTTCACAGCAAGTAAAAATAATATGAGAAAAATATTACTGACTTTATCCTACTAGAGTAAACCATGCTGTCTGCGAAGCTGCCTGTTGCTGAGACCAACCAAGGAAATGACGGGGGGGGGGGGGAAGTACTTCCTGAATAAAACCAATGTTTAGTGTATTATTTAAGTAAAAGCTGTGGCTTTGGATAGATTAGTCTTCACCAGTATTTGCAAATGACCTAAGTTTTGATGTCTGTTAACCTAGGGTTACCATATTTGAACATTGAAAAAAGAGGACACTCCATGGGGCCCCGGCCCCGCCCCAACTCCGCCCCTTCCCCTCCCCCGGTCCCACCCCTTTCCCCACCCCCGGCCCCGCCCAACTCCGCCCCTTCCCTGTCCCCATTCCAACCCCTTCCCCAAAGTCTCCGCCCCCTCCCCTGAGCACCCCACATTCCCCCTCCTCCCTCCCAGCCACACGAAACAGCTGCACCAATTCTAAAGTCAGGCACTCCACTAGTATAGACTCCCATGACTTTAATGAAGCTGCTCAGTGGAGGATCTGCCCCGGCGCTCAGTTTTTGGGAGCGGTCAGGACACGCAGCTCACACTGTTCTGTTTCCCAGCTCCCCAGATGCCTTGGAGCACCCAGTTCTCCTCCCTGCCCGGTAAAATCCCGGACATTTTGAGCTATTTAATTCTTTAATTCTAAAACGTAATTCTTTATATGTAGTGAACTTTGTATTTTCGTTTTGGCATTGTGTTTGCTCCTAGGATCAGGGGCAGCCAGGGTCTCCACGTGCTGGGCCCGCCACAAGCTGGGAAAAGCTCCAATGGGAGCTGTCGGAGCCAGCCCCTGCAAGCCCTGCCCCCGCAGCTCTGATTGGGCAGGTATTTCGCAGTGATCCACCACACTGCTGTGTCTCATCACAAATGGGGAGCTGAGTGCCATACAGCACACCCCAGCCCCAGGAGCTCTGATCCACTTGCAGGCAAGGCAGCCCAATGCCCATCGCAGCCAGAGCTCTGATCCCTCTGCACACTCCTGCCTTTTTCACACTGCCCTCCCCTCCTCCCCCACCACAGTCAGTGCTTTTTGGCGACTCCCCGGAGCAGCTCCCCCAGCGCTGCCCCCCACCTGTGCAATCAGCGGCGCATGGTACTCCCAGCTTTGCTGGCATCCCTGGCTTACCTTAGAGCAGGCTCTGGCGACTGCTGCTGCTCCCTGACTCTTCGGCTCTGTTTAAGAGCCAAGCTGCCCTAGTGCTACCGGCTTCAGGCACTTCTCCTACCTGGGCTCCAGCTGAGCTGCTCCTGCCAGCTCAGACTGTAAGAGCCGAGCTGCTGGCTTCAGGCAGCCCTCCCCTACCTCAGGACCCAGAGCTGGCTGGACACGTCCCTTCCCCGGCTCCAACTGAGCTGCTCGGCTCCGCCCCCTCAGACTTACAGAGCAGAGCTGCAGGAGCCAGCGTTACCGGCTTCAGGCAGCCTCCCCCCCTGCCTCGGGACCTTGCACCGTGGGAGCAGCTCAGCTGGAGCCGGGTAGGAGAAGTGCCTGGCTGGGGGCTCGGGGTCCGGAGGCGGGGGTGGGGGGTGCTGCCTGAAGCCAGTAGCGCTTGCTCGGGCAGCTTGGCTCTGTAAATCTGAGAGAGGAGGAGTGGAGCAGAGCCACAGGGGGAGAGGAAGTGCCGGCCATTTTCCCGGACATGTGTGGCTTTTCAGCAATTCCCCCCGGACGGGGGTTTGATTGCTGAAAAGCCGGACATGTCCGGGAAAAAGAGGACGTATGGTAACCCTAGTTAACCCTCTGGTGGAAGGGTAAAGAAAGCTCTGCTCCCTTTTTTTTTTTTTTTTTTGGATGGTGACAATTTTTCTAAAGCAATGTTAAAAAGAAAACATTTCCATTTCTCATCCTCTTTTCATTCTCACTCCCTCCACTCAAATTCCATTTATTCAGTTTCCTTTCCATTCTCTTTGTGATGACTTCTGAATGCTTAGCAGACGTTAACTAGCATTGACTACCGACTCTAAAACAAGCGAGAGAGCCTGAGGAAGGAGAGGAAGACTGGCTGCCCAATATTTTTAACAATTTTAACCAGTTTCTGCATTTGGGACCAAAATCTGCACTGTTTACTCTGGAATTTCAGCACCGGTGTCTGATGGCATTTTAACTGTCACCTGGATCTGAAGGGTTAAGATGACTGACACTGGTTAAAATGCTGGTAGCTGCTGATGCCTTGTCAGGCTAGTGTTCCAAGTGTTGCTGCTTCTGATAGAACTGCAGTGATGATAGCATAACAGAGGTAAAAAAAATTGTGGGCAAGAAGTATAGACCCAGCCATATAGGTCTCTGCTATATTGCTTCATTTCAAATAATAGATGGTGCAGCCTCTTAAGGGGGTGGGTTAGTTGACAAGCCTGAACTTTAGAGGAAACTTTTTAAAGCAGTTTAAAAAAATCTTCATCTTCAAAAAGCGACAAGGAGTCCTGTGGCACCTTATAGACTAACAGACGTATTGGAGCATAAGCTTTCATGGGTCAATACCCGCTTCGTCAGAGTACCGGCCTCTGGAAACTTCCACTACATGCATCTGATGAAGTGGGTATTCACCCACGAAAGCTTATGCTCCAGTACATCTGTTAGTCTGTAAGGTGCCACAGGACTCTTTGTCGCTTTTTACAGATCCAGACTAACACGGCTACCCCTCTGATACTTCATCTTCAAAGTGAGTTACACACACTGTTTTGAGGATTAATTAATCTTATAATGAGGTAGAGGTAAGTATTATTGACATTGAGTGTTTGAGCAGTGGCTGCAGATGCAATTACTACCTAAAATTAGAACTCGGGAGTCCCTGGTTTTCTAGCCTGAGCTCAGACAACAACGTAGATCATGACTATGCCATACATAGTTTTGTATTAGGAACATACAAGAATTGACATGAGCAGTGTTCCATTTAGAGCAATTTCATATCTCTGACATGAGCTAGAAACAGATGTTTCACAGAAAGGTGCAAGAAATCCCACAGTTGACAATCATATATTGCTGATTTTTGAGGCAAACTTCTTAACTACATTAGTTAATGCCTTTCTAAGCCTTTCAGAATTAGGCTTTTATAGCTTCTGATTTAAAAAAAAAAAAATCCTATGTAATGAAACTATGGATGTTTTTGTTACTCTTGACTCTCTGGTTGCTTTTTTAATTCCATTAAACTCTTGTTCTCAATACCTGGTTGCAGTGAGTTTCATGGGCTAATTATAGATAGTGTAAAAATATATTTTTGTTCTTTTTAAATATGCTGCCTTTCAGTTTAATTGAATCTTTTTGTTTTGTGTTATGCTACAGCCAATGGGAGCTCCTGAATTACCTTTTCTGTATTTTTTTTCTTTTGTACACTTCTCTCTCAACACCCTTCATATTTGTCTCCTCCCTAACTCAAATAGTCCCAACCTGTTCAGCCTCTTTGTATGAGAAGTCTTCCTGTGTCTGTAAACATTCTGATCACCAACCATGTTACATTTCTGTCAGGCCAGGAAGGGGGCTACTGAGGAAAAGCCTTTTCTGTTGCAAATGAGTTTTTCTGAGTTCACAAGGTTTATACTTAAATCAACAATTTGACCACGAACACTGCATGTATTAGTACAAGATGGTAAACAAAGTATGTGATTGTTATGCATTAAATTGTGTAAAGTATTGGGTTAAAGGTTGCTGTACATTGTTACAGAATCGTTTTTTTTACTTTCTACCTGTAATTTTGTTTTCCACCTTTTTCTTTTGCATGCTTTATTTTCTGAGCCATGTTCTTTGGTTCTGTGTTTTATTAATTTTCATTTCCCCTTTTGACAGAGAAACCAGTCTTGCAGTGAAAAGACTTCACAACATTCTTTTCTAGCCAATGATTTGAAACATCTGTCTGGATTTTTTTTAATAAACTTAAAGTAAAAGGCTGTACTTTGCAGTTGTTCATAATTACCTCACATTATTGCTATATGAAGGATGGTATTTAGTGGGTCTGAAGAGCCAACTGGATTGGCTAGTCATGTCAACACCTGTAGTAGCTACCACTTATGGAGATGCTCAACAGGAGTACTAAGGCTCTGGACCGTATAGATTGACTGTATATAACTGGACTCCACAGATGGAATTAATCTGTTTTCATTCTCTTTTAATTGGCATAATTTTTCTTTTTAATTTTTGTGTGTGTGTCTGTCCTATCCCAAAATTAACTATTGTGATGATATATAATGATTGGAATGGGAGAAGGTTTATGCTAAATTATGAAAGGATTACATATTTGTGTTTCCGGTCTCCCTTCTTGAGTAAGAGAAGTCAGGTTCATCTTTTGAACACTTGTCTATATATACTTTTGGTCAGTATGCCCCCTGTGTACTCAAGTTCAGATTGTTCTGGCCAGCTGTGTTCATTGGGGTTGCACCTGTGTGCTGAATGTCCTTGTCTCTCCCACCCAAGAGCATATAGGGTTTGGGCTATCCCCAACCGTTCCTCAGTTCCTTATATGAATCATAGAATATCAGGGTTGGAAGGGACCTCAGGAGGTCATCTAGTCCAACCCCTTGCTCAAAGTAGGATCAATCCCCAGATAGACTTTTGCCCTAGATCCCTATTATGGCCCCCTCAAGGATTGAACTCACAACCTTGGGCTTAACAGGCCAACGCGCAAACCACTGAGCTATCCCTCCCACCATCACTGCTTGCCACCGGCTATGAGTTGGAACTTGCAGTGTCCGAGCTTCTTGCCCACTGTGTGGTCTGTCAGTTGTATTGTAAATAGATACGTATTTAGTCATTAGGGTTGATCTTAGATATTTTTGATATCTAAGAAGAAACTTTTTCTTCTTTGTCTGAAATTTTACCAGTACCGTGGCCAGTCATGACTGAACACACATCTCTGGCTTTAGAAACTGCCCTTCATGAGAGACATTAATGCCTCTTAAAATGGGCACACACAATGCTTATTATGTCTGTGATGTGCCATTTGTAAATTGTTCTTAGAGAACTCAAGGCTAGAGTTTCACCTGAAGTCGCTCTTTTTGAGGAGGCCAGTGCATTCCTCTTCAGATCCTGGAGTGGCTGGGGATGAAAATCCTGAGCACTCATCCTCAGATTATTCCTACTGACTTGTCTGCATACGTAGACCATCAGTATCTCAGAAATTACTTGTTTCCAACCTCTTGTCACTGAGGCCCCGGTACCAACACTTTCTATGCACCTACCAACAATACTGGCATACTCCATACTGAAATCCTACACTGTGTTGAGAGACCTTATAGTTTCTTCAGTACCAGACTCACTGGTATTATCAGTAGTAAAGGGTACCTCCTTCGGTGCTGAGCACGTCAGCGGTCTTGAAGCAGACAGTTTAAAAGTGACCATGAGTGGTCAGTAAAAGATACCATTATTCAAGATACATTCATCACGCATGGTCAAACATAGACCCGGAACACCTCAAAGACCAAAAAAAAGTCACAAGTTCTGTTCCAGATCAGGGCAGAGTCAAAGATCTTCATCCAACACATTCCTGATCCCCCGGTCCCTGGGACTAATATATGCTTACCATCTTATTTCATTGTTCTAATCTTGATAGTTATCAGAACGCTCAGACAGGACTCAACCAGAATGATCATGATAGCACCAGGCAAGCCAAGGTTGTTTAGTTCAAAATCTCAGTGAATCTCTCTGTTCAACCTCCAATCCAGTTGCCTCTTCAACCCAGTGTGGTATCCCAAAGACACTACAGATTCTCCGTTTGGGTCCACCTTCCCTGTACCTCATGGCATGGATGCTGGCTGCTTAACATCTGTGGAGATGACCTGTTCATCTGAGTTACAGAATATTCTTACCTACTGTAAAGAGGACTCTGTGAGGCTTGATTACTCTAAGTGGAAGAGATTTGCGGTCTAGGCACACCACCATCAGTTATCTTTGTCAGGTTCAGATACCTGAAATATCAGAATACCTTCTATCGGTAAGAATCTCTGGTCTATCTGTGAGCTCCTTGAGAGTCCATCTAGCAATCATCTCAGCTTTCCATCTGCCAATTCAGGAACATTTGACCTTCTCACACTCTACAGTAACTAAGTTCATGAAGGACCTTATGCAGGTATATTCCCCCAGTTTGGGGTCTTCTCCTCCTTGGGATCTCAACATTGTACTGACTGGTTGATGATGGGTCCAACTGTTGAGCTACTAGCTACATGTTCCCTGTTTAATTTATCCATCAAAGTAGCCTTTTTTGTAGCAGAGAGATCTGCTAAAAGCTGGGAAGATACAAGCACTTGTGACAGGACTTCCATACATGGTATTTCACAAAGATAGGGTGACCTTGAGACCTCACTTGAAGTTCCTGCCTAAGATGGTCTGTAATTTCCATCTCAATCAAATAATATATCCGTCTGTTTTCTTTCCTACATCCATATTCCAACAAATACAAGGAGGAAGGTAAACTTCATAACTTAGGTGTAATTAGGACACCTTCTTTCTACCTAGACAGGTCTAAGCCATTTAGAATGTGCCCTAGATTGTTTGTAGTTTATGGATATAGGGTGAAAGGACAGGTTATATCAACACAGACACTTTCTAGTTGGATTTCTCAATGCATTAAATTGTGCTATGAAATAGCCAATTTAGATCTACCATTGAGGGTTACAGCCCACTCTGAGATTGCTCAAGCAGCCCTGGTAGCATTTTTGAGAATGTTAATAGTAGAGATATGTAGGGCAGCTACATGGAGTTCAGTGTATACATTTATCCAACATTATTCTGGTGTAACATCATCTATATATCTTATGTACTCATTAGCAGGACTGTCTTACAATCATTATTCAGCTATACTCTTAGGTCGCTGCTTGTGAGTTACCAACAATGGAATGTATAAATATATATATGGACAAGCACTCAAAGATATGGTTACTTACCTTACAGTGAATGTGTTTCTTCTAGATTTGTTGTCCATAGAGATTCAGTGATCTGCCCTCATTTCCCACTACTATGGAATCCTGTAACACCTGGATTTTGTATTGGTGAAGGAACTAAGGGACAGTTGGATTTCCCCAATCCACACCTTGCTGCATTTCAGTAGTGTTTGATGTATTCTTAGTCTGTATAGTGTATTTGTAAAGGTGCTGTGTAAGCGTAAGCTATTATATTACTACAGGTCATCTTTGTAGGACCTTAAGATCCATATACTTGTAATAAAAGCAAATATTTTGCCACACTAGGTTGTATCCTGTACAATACGTTATCACACAAAGCTTGTAGAATATTTTTTCATATGCTTTGTCTTGTCATGCGTGTTGCCCATTCATTTCATTAGAAGTTTGTAAAATAAAATGGAAACAAAAATCTGTGAACTGAATGGTGACTGAACTTTCCCTCTTGTGTGAAACATAGACAAAAATAATCTTAATTAGTGTTGGGCTGAGAACAATTTGTTAATAAAGCAGAGGCAAGACTGTGTGTGTGTGTGTGTGTGTGTGTGTGTGTATTGTAATACATGCACATATATATGTATTAATATGAATATAATAGATATATTTTATTTTAATCTTCAAAGTACTTTACCATCATCATCCACCCAGTGCACTTTTATGGAGCTTTTTGAACTTCAGTATCAGTTTTAAAGAATTTGAATGAAAATTATGAGGACATCAAGCTTCTTGCTATGTATAATAGGAAATAGGTTTTTTTTAAAAAGGTGTGTAATTGTTTAGATACCTAAGTGAGCAAGGGTGGAGTAATTGGTGATGGAGAGAGTGGGGCTGATGGGTAGAATCATAGAAATGTAGGACTGCAAGGGACCTTGACAAGTCATTTGTTCCGGTCCCTGGCACTGAGGCAGGGCTGAGTATTATCTATACCATCCCTGACAGGCGTTTGGAGGTTTTTAAGAATGGTTTAGACAATCATGAAGATTCCACAGCCTCCCTAGGTAATTTGTTTCTAACTGTAAGGGTAGTTAAACATTGGAGGTTTTTCCTAAAGTCTAACCTAAATCTCTCTTGCTGCAATTTAAGCTCGTTACTTCTTCTATTCTTAGTGGTTAAGGAGAACAATTTATCACCCTTCTCTTTATAACAACCTTTTGTATACATGAAGACTGTTACCATATCCCCATTCGATCTTCTCTTCTAATCTTGGGGTGAGTGAGCTTGTTTGTGGTTCGTTGTTTTTTTTCTCTTTTGGGTTACTTCAAGTTACAGTGTCAGTTGGAATTGTGTGTTTAGGGACTGTTTGAGCCTTTGTTCCCTAGATCATCTTTGGTCAGTTTCAGTCAGCCTTGAGATCACTCTCCCCCTGTGTGATTGACAATGGGGTTGGGCTGCCATATGAGAGAAGGTTTTAAAAGCCAGAGGCTAAGCAACCAAGAGGAACTAGCAAACGGGGGACAGCAAATGGTAGGAAGGAGTCGCAATATAATCACTGTGATTAGGAAAGGCCACATCGCCAGTTTCAGTGCTGCTCCTGTCTCCTCCACCTGCACCTGTGTCCAGACAAAGACCCTGGCTATGGATGCCTCTGTCCAGATCCTGGTGTGGATTTGTAGACTGTGGCCTGCATTTCCCTTTCATAGAAAACTAGGCTGAGGAAATCGTCCAGTGTGAAAGGTGCCTGCTGGTGAAATCTCTCAGAAAGCAGGTGGGGAGAGCTAGAGGAGAAGGTGGCTAGGCTGAATAGCATCCATGCACACCGAGGTAGGAGGCTATGACTCTGTCACAGGGAGGACACTGGCTGCTGGTTACTTCAGGCAGCAGACTGTGCTCCATCCCTGCTCCCAACCTACTGACCATAGTGATGAAAAACAGTTATTCTAACCTGGCAATAAAGGATGAGGAATTGCCTGCAAAGATGGAGGAGGAGAAGCTGTGTACCCCCAAGTCTGGGAGGATTGCAGCCACCATTGCCAAGGGGTCGGAGGCACCCTTCTGTCATCCTGATGTAGCATCCTGGGAGGCATGCTGCCTGCCAGAGGCCGGTATCTGAGATGTTACAGATGGATTGTCAAGAATCATCCAGCCTTCTGACTACTACCCCATGGATTCATGTAGGCACTAATACTGCAGGGTATGCCCTGAGCAGATCAGAAGTGACTGGCAGGTTCTGGGAGTAAAGGTGAAGTAGCTGGGGGTGCAGGTGATGATTCTTCAATCCTTCTGGTCAAAGGTAGGGGCCCAGGCAGAGACTAACGCGTCCTAGAGGTGAATGCATGGCTGTGCAGATGGTGTCACCAGGAGGGCTTTGGCTTCCTTGACCATGGGGTGCTGTTCTGGGGGGAAGGACTGTTGAGCAGAGATGGGGTTCACCTGTTGAGTAAGGGGAAGAGGTATCTTTGGATACAAACTGGCTAATGAGGAGGGCTTTAAACTAGGTTTGACGGAGGCTGGAGACAAAAGCCCACAGGTAAGTCAAAAACATGGAGACCTGTTGAAGGGCCGGAATCTGCGGGGGAGCATGGACAATTAGAGCAGGGGCAAGAGGGAACATAGAGGGAAATCAAATCAGTATCTTAGATATCTGTATACTAATGCAATAAGTATAAGGAATAAATAGGAAGAACTAGAATACTGGTGAATAAACACAGCTATGTCATAGTTGGCATGAGAGACTTGGGGGATAATACCCATGACTGGAATATTTGTATAGAAGGGTACAGCTTGCTCAGGCGGGACAGACAAGGAAAAAAGGGAGGAGATCTTGCCTTGAGGTTGAGATGGAAATTGGAGACCGATTTGTTGAAAGTCTCTGAGTAAAGATAAAAGGAGTAAAAAACAAAGGTGATGTCATGGTAGGGGTCTATTATAGACCACCTAACGAGGAAAAAGAGGTGGATGAGGCTTTTTTTAAACAACTAACAAAATCATCTAAAGCATAGGTCTTAGTGATGGGGACTTGAACTACCCAGAGATCTGTTGGGAAAATAATACAGCAGGTCACAGATTACCCAGCAAGTTCTTGGAATGCATTGGAGACAATTTTTTATTTCAGACATTGGAGAAATGGGGAGGGGCTGTTCTAGATTTCATTTTGACAAATAAGGAGGCATTGGTTGAGAGTCTGAAAGTGGAAGGCAACCTGGGTAAAAGTGATCATGAGTTCATGATTCTAAGGAATGGGAGGAGAGAAAACAGAATAAAAACAATGGATTTCAAGAAGGCAGACTTCAGCAAACCCAGAGAATTGATAGGTAAGATCCTGTGGGAAGCAAGCCTAATGGAAAGGAGAGTTGGCAGGGTTTTTTTAAAAGTTAAATTAAGGGCACAAAGCAAACTATCCCAGTGCATATGAGAGATAGGAAGTATGGTAAGAGGTCACCCTGGCTTAACCAGGAGATATTCAGCGATCTGAAATTCAAAAAAGAATCACACAAGAAGTGGAAATTAGGTCAAATTACAAAGGATGAATATAAAAAAAATAACACAAGCATACAGGGACAGAATTAGAAAGAACAAGGCACAAAATAAGGTTAAACTAGCTATGAATGTGAAGGGTAACAAGAAAGCATTTTAACAAATACATGAGAAGCAAGAGGAAAACCAGGACTGGGTAGACCTCATTTAGTAACTGGAGGGAAAGGCAATAACAGAAAACGCAGCAATGTCTGAAGTGTTAAATGTCTTCTTTTGCTTCTGTTTTCACCAAAAAAATTAGCAGTGATTGGACTAACATAATGAGCCATAAGTGTAAACAGGGCGGGATCTGCTGCTAAAATAGGAAAAGAACAAGTAAAGAATTACTTACACAAGTTAGATGTCTTCAAGTCAGCAAGGCCTGATGAAATACATCCTAGAATATTTGAGAAACTAGAAGAGATCTCTGAGCCATTAGCGATTATCTGAGAACTCGTGAAAGATAGGAGAGATCAGAGTACTGGAAAAGGGTAAATATAGTATTTATCTATAAAAAGGTGAATAAGGACAATCCAGGGAATTATAGACCAATCAGCTTAACTTCGATGCCCAGAAAGATTATGAAGAAAATAATCAAACAATCAATTTGTAAGCACCTAGAAGAAAATTAGGTAATAAATAAGTCAACATGGATTTGTCAAGAACAAATCCTGTTAAACCAACCTAATATCCTTCTTTGACAAGGTAACAAGCCTTGTGGATGGGAAGACGAAGTAGATGTCACATATCTCCACTTTAGTAAGACTTTTGATAGTCTCACATGACCTTCTCATAAACTAGAGAAATACAACCTAGATCAGGGGTTCTCAAACTTTTTCTTTCTGAGGCCCACCCCAACATGCTATAAAAATTCCATGGCTTACCAGTGCTGCAACAATTGGTTTTCTGCATATAAAAGTCAGGGCAATTGCCTGGGGTCCCATGTCACAGGGGCCCACACGAACCTATGTTGCTGAGACTTTGGCTTCAGCCCCAAGTGGCAGGGTTCTGGGCCCCGGGCTTCAGCCCTATGCGGTGAGGCTTTGGCTCTCTGCCCTGAGCTCCAGCAAGTCTAACACTGGTCCTGCTTGGCGGACCCTCTGAAACCTGCTTGTGGCCCCCTAGGGGGCCCCGGATCCCTGGTTGAGAACCACTGACCGAGATGAACCTACTATAAGGTGGGTGTACAACTTGCTGGAAAACCATATTCAGAAAGTAGTTACCAATGGTTTGCAATAGAGATTGAAGGGCATATTGAGTGGGGTCCCGCAGGTATCTGTTGTGGATCCAGTTCTATTGAATATCTTTATAAATTATTCGGATAATAGCACAGAGTACACTCAGAGTTTGCAGATGACACCAAACGGGATGGGGCTGCAAGTGGTCTGGAGGGGAGGATTAGAATTCAAAATGATCTTGACAAACTGGAGAACTGGTCTGAAATAGATAGGATAATTAAATAAGGACAAATACAAAGTACTCCACTTAGGAAGGAATAAACAACTGTACACATACAAAGTGGGAAATGACTGCATAGGAAGGAGTACTGCAGGAAAGGATCTGAAGGTTATAGTGGATCAGAAACTAAATATGGGTCAACAATATAATATTGCAAAAAAAAAAATCATTTTGAGATGTATTAGCAGAAATGTTGTAAGCAAGACACGAGAAGTAATTCTTCCACTCTACTCACCACTAATAAGGCCTCAGCTGTAGTATTGTGTCCAGTTCTGGGCGCCACATATCAGGAAAGATGTGGACAAATCAGATTGGAAAAAAGTCCAGAGGAGAGCGACAAAAACGATTTAAAGGCCTAGAAAACATGACCTCTGAGGAAAGATTGAAAAAATTGGGTTTGTTTAGTGTGGAGAATCATGGAGTCAGTCGTGTAGGACATAGGCTCCATGCACAGGCCGATGGTTTTGAATCAGTTAATTGTTTTCATATAGAAAATAAGGTATAAACAAATAAGATTAATCTATGTAGCAACAATTGTCCATCTACTTTGCTGTTATCGTTTGGCAGTTACTCATAAGCATAGCAGTAGATATCGATCTTAAGGAGAAATTTGTAGATGGGACAAGGCAATGGCCTTACAAACTAATTCGAGGATGGCAGCACATGCATAAAGGGGAGCATGGAAGATAGCACAAAAGTTCTTGAAGTGGACAAATGGGCAGTAAAGGCTAGCATTGATAGTGGGGCGCCATGTGAAAATAGAATAGATTAGTATGGAGAAGCCAAGCTGTGAAAGGCCTTAAAAGTAAGCCATGGAAGCGTATTTTTGACCTGGTGAAAAAAGGGAAAGCCAATGAATGGACTTGAGAGGAATGGCATGGTCAGTTTGACAGATCAGGAGAATGATCTTAGCAGTAATGTTTTCAGTGGACCTGAGGGGAGTGCTAACTGGGGTCTTGAAAACCTGAGAGGAGAAGGTTGCAGCAGTCAGGATGGGAACAGACAAAGTCTGGAGAGAGTTGTAGCTATATGGACAGAGGAAAAGGGCTGGCTCTTAGAGAGTGTGGAGGAAGATGCAGCAAGATTTGGTCACTGCCTGGTTTACAGGTCTAAGTCTAAGCCGGGGTAGTCAATAGGTGGACTGTGGGCCAAATCCAAATGTCCAGATGCTTTTGAATGGATCCTGAAATCTTTTTATTTACTTATTATCATAATTTTTTTTTTTTTTTTAGTTTCTTTGGAGTCTGGTCCTTGACTATACCTTGACCAAGAAATTTGGACCTTGACAAAAAATAGACTACCCCTCGTCTAAGATAATGCCAGAGTTAAAGACAACATCTAAGTCACAAGACTTAGTGATGTAGACCACAAAGTGGGAGGTGAGGAGAGTTTGGGAAGGAAGGAAAGGAGTACAGGTTTAGCCATGTTTTGGGTGACTAAAGTGAATAGAAGGCAACATAACTGGATTATTGTTTTGATCTGTGCTACAGCTATAATTAATACAGTCAGCAAGAAGGGCTTCCACTGTATAATGTGTCACCAAATACCGTCAATTTTTCATTTTTAATTTTTCAGTGATGGTATTAAATTGGAAATAATATTATCAGTATTGCAACATAAAGTAACTCTTTAAAAATGCAGTGTCTTATTCAACAGATTGGTTCCCTCTGTGTGTGCTGCTTTAGTGACAAAAATAAGTTTTCTGTTTTTTCTTATCAATAAAAGACAATACAGCTGAAAGAGAGGGCATGGGAGGAATTTTTCTTGTGATCACTATGTCCCCGTTAGTTACACCTATGAAGCTAAGCTTGCACAGATGTGGCAAGGCCTAGTTTGGTCTTCAACTTCTATTATGGTGGTGATGCACTAATTGGAAAGAACCCAGCTAGACTTTCTGGCCCTGATTCTCCAAAGCACTAAACACATCTAACTGTAAGCACATGAATAATTTCATTTATTTTAATGGGATTTCTCACATGCTTAAGTATTTGATTCATGGACTCTGATCCCAGGATGAGTTTGCAGTGCTGACAGAACAAATGTATTATGCTGGTGAACTGACCACATCTGATATAGAAATTGGGAGATGATAAATATTTAATCTTTTACTTGCAGCAAAGAACCGACATTAAAGGAACTATGCTTTTTTTGTTTTAAATTAACAGTTTTTAAAAATTCAACTTTCTGATGGAGAACCTTTTAAAAAGTAAGTCCTCTGCTATTTGAAAATTCCTTTAAAGAATTGTTGTAAGGTTTCTGCTCCCCTGCTGTATTTTGTAAGGGTCATAGAACCTTGAAAATATAGGTCCAAAAGGACCTCCAGAGATCATCTAGTCCCTCCTCCTCCTTCCCCCCCATGCTGAGGCAGGACTAAGTATACCTAGACCATCTTTTTGAGTAGGCCTGAGAGCAAGCATATTGGCAGTCCCCCGAAAGTGGAGCTTTCTCTCTGTGTACACCTGCTTCTGCCCCTTCAGTTTGAATTTTTCTGCTTCTGTTATTGGTGAATGCCTTCTTGCAGAACCTGGAGAAGTGTATATGAGCTGCACCAAAGTTGTGCATGATACGAATGCAGCTGATCATTAACAATACAGTAAAATTGATATGTAGAAAGTGCTGTTGAATACACAAACTAAGCTGGGAGAATTTTTTTTTTTTCTTTTCAAAACTCTTTCAGCTCTAGTATTCTTAGAGGTTACTCGTAACAATAGTATATACGATTTTCAGGTAGAATCATAGACTTTAAGGTCAGAAGGGACCATTATGATCATCTAGTCTGACCTCCTGCACAATGCAGGCCACAGAATCTCACCCACCCACTCCTGTATCAAACCCCTAACCTATGTCTGAGCTATTGAAATCCTCAAATCGTGGTTTAAAGACTTCAAGGTGCAGAGAATCCATCAGCAAATGACCCATGCCTAGGGTGACCAGATGTCCTGATAAAATCGAGACTGTCCCGATATTTAACCCTTTGGCCTGCGTCCCGATCAATGTACGATCGGGACGCCATTTGTCCCAATATTCGGGTAAGGAGGCCAGCGGGAGGGAGCACCCACGGGGAAAAATTGCAGCCAAGCTTCCCCCTCCTCGCCTCCTTCTCCTCCTCCTCCTCCTCCCCCTCCCCCCAGCGCGCCGCGTCCCCTCTCCAGCACTTCCCGTGGCCAAGCAGCTGTTTGGCAGCGCTTAGCGCTTTCCAGGAGGGCGGGGTGGGTACACAGCGCGCTCAGGGGAGGAGGCAGAGAAGAGGCGGGGAAGGGGGTGGAATGGGGACGAGGTGAGGGCGCTGCAGGGGCGGAAAGAGGCAGCAGGTGGGCGAGCACTCACCCGGGAGAGGGAAGTCAGCACCGTAGGGGTGAGTGGTGGGTGAGGAGGCAAGCGGTGGGTGGGGGACTGAGGAGGTCGCATCAAGCAGGGGGATGAGGAAGGGCGCAGTGGGGGGGCTGAGTGGGGAGGGGGTGGAGCCCAGGAGGAGCAGGGGTGGAGCCCAGGAGGAGCAGGGGTGGACTGTGGGTGGGGCCAGTGTGTCCCAATATTTTAGTGTGGTGATCTGGTCACCCTACCCATGCCCCACGCTGCAGAGGAAGGTGAAAACCCCCCAGGGCCTCTGCCAATCTGCCCTGGAGGAAAATTCCTTCCCAACCCCAAATATGGCAGTCAGCTAAACCCTGAGCATGTGGGCAAGACTCACCAGCCAGACACTACAGAGAATTCTTTCCTGGGTACTCAGATCCCATCCCATCACAGGCCATTGGGCATATTTACCACTAATAGTCAAAGATCAATTAATTGCCAAAATTAGGCTATCCCATCATACCATCCCCTCCATAAACTTATCAAGCTTAGTCTTGAAGCTAGATATGTCTTTTGCCCCCACTGCTCCCCTTGGAAGGCTGTCCTAGAACTTCACTCCTCTGATGGTTAGAAATCTTTGTCTAATTTCAAGTCTAAACTTCCTGATGGCTGGTTTATATCCATTTGTTCTTTTGTCCACATTGGTACTGACCTTAAATAATTCCTCTCCCTCCCTGGTATTTATTCCTCTGATATATTTATAGAGAGCAATCCTATCTCCCCATAGCCTTCTTTTGGTTAGGCTAAACAAGCCAAGCTCTTTGAGTCTCCTTTCATAAGACAGGTTTTCCATTCCTTGGATCATCCTAGTAGCCCTTCTCTGTACCTGTTCCAGATTGAATTCATCCTTCTTAAACATGGGAGACCAGAACTGCACACAGTATTCCAGATGAGGTCTCACCAGTGCCTCGTATAGCAGTACTAAAACCTTCTTGTCTCTACTGGAAATACCTCGCCTGATGCACCCCAAGACCACATTAGCTTTTTTTATGGCCATATCACATTGGCGGCTCATAGTCATCCTGTGATCAACCAATACTCCGAGGTCCTTCTCCTCCTCTATTACTTCCAACTGGTGTGTCCCCAGCTTATAAAAAAAAATTGTTATTAATCCCTAAGTGCATGACCTTGCACTTTTCACTATTAAATTTCTTCCTATTACTATTACTCCAGTTTACAAGGTCATCCAGATCTTCCTGTATGATATCCTGGTCCTTCTCTGTATTGGCAATACCTCCCAGCTTTGTGTCATCCGCAAACTTTATTAGCGCATTCCCACTTTTTGTGCCAAGGTCAGTAATAAAAAGATTAAATAAGATTGGTCCCAAAACCGATCCTTGAGGAACTCCACTAGTAACCTCCCTCCAGCCTGACCGTTTTCCTTTCAGTACAACCCGTTGTAGTCTCCCCTTTAACCAGTTCCTTATCCACCTTTCAATTTTCATATTGATCCCCATCTCTTCCAATTTAGCTAATAATTCCCCATGTGGAACCGTATCAAATGCCTTACTGAAATCGAGGTAAATTAGACCCACTGTGTTTCCTTTGTCTAAAAAGTTTGTTACCTTCTCAAAGGAGATCAGGTTGGTTTGGCATGATCTACCTTTTGTAAAACCATGTTGTATTTTGTCCCATTTACCATTGACCTCAATGTCCTTAACTACTTTCTCCTTCAAATTTTTTTTCCTAGACCTTGCATGCTACAGATGTCAAACTAACAGGCCTGTAGTTACTCGGATCACTTTTCCCCCCCTTTCTTAAAAATAGGAACTATGTTGGCAATTTTCCAGTCATACGGTACAACCCCTGAGTTTACAAATTCATTAAAAATTCTTGCTCATGGGCTTGCAATTTCATGTGCCAGTTCCTTTAATATTCTTGGATGAAGATTATCTGGGCTCCCCGATTTAGTCCCATTAAGCTGTTCAAGTTTGGCTTCTACCTCAGATGTGGTAGTATCTACCTCCATATCCTCATTCCCATTTGTCATCCTACCATTATCCCTAAGCTACTCATTAACCTCATTAAAGACTGAGGCAAACTATTTTTTTACATATTGGGCCATGCCTAGATTATCCTTAACCTCCACTCCATCCTCCGTGTTTAGCGGTCCCACTTCTTTCTTTGTTTTCTTATTTATATGGCTCTAGAACCTTTTACTATTGGTTTTAATTCCCTTTGCAAGGTCCAACTCTACATGGCTTTTGGCCTTTCTCACTTTATCCCTACATGTTCTGACCTCAATAAGGTAGCTTTCCTTGCTGATCATTCCCATCTTCCACTCCTTGTCGGCTTTCTGCTTTTTCTTAATCACCTCTGAGATGCTTGCTCATCCAGCTTGGTCTACAATTCCTGCCTATGAATTTTTTCCCCTTTCTTGGGATGCAGGCTTCTGATAGTTTCTGCAACTTTGACTTGAAGTTATTCCAGGCCTCCTCTGCCTTTAGATCCACAAATTCTTCAGTCCAATCCACTTCCCTAACTTATGATTTTCAAGGTGAATGTGTCCTTTTAAGAACTTTTTAAACTAAAAAGTTAATGACATTTTTTATTAATGTTGTAGTTAGTAAAGGCTTGAAACGAGTTACATTATCAGATTAAGTGGCACTATCAGGGAAGACTTTCTCAACATTACATTTAGTTATGTTTCTCTGGCCTCTTGTCATTTAATGTGCAGCACTCACATGGTACTAGCATCTTCAGAGCAACTTTATGAACACTGATTTTCATAACTGACCCGGTGAGGTGGGTAGGTATAGTTAATGGACTTAGTTTCTTTCATTTTGAAAGACTGTCACTTTGAGAGAGCTTCCCGTTAATACTGATTTGTGCTGGCAGTATCTCTCCAGAGAAAACAATGTGACCACTTTAAGTATAGCAGCCTTCATTTTTAGATGGAAAAGCTCTTGCAAAGTGGTTATAACTTGCCAAAGAGCATAAGTAATCTGTATCATAGCAGAAATTGGAATCCAGGAGTTCCCATCTACCTGTCTTTTGCTCAATCTACTAAAATACACTTTTTCTCATCATCTGTGGTCTTACAAGATACACTGAAATTCGACATTACAGGTGAATACTCTTCCTGAGCTATTGTTTGAAGTTTATATTAGGAACATAACCAAAAACCCCTTTTGAGATTGGGGTTCCGCTGTCATAGACAATGCATATACACACTTAAAAGATACTGCCCCATCCCAGACAGTATGTAATCTGCCTTGAAACAAAGCATACAGTAGAAGGGAGGACAAGGGTAATGAAAATAAGGTCATGGGGTTATGTAGTTTAATTCTTGCACAACATAATAGTTCCAAGTCATCTGAAGATTTAAAAAAAAAAAAAAAAAAAAGTGAAGTAAAATTGGCTTTTCTCAAATTCTGCATCCCACAGCTATAATTGTCTGCCTGATGTTTAGTGGTCTAAATAGAAGTAGGTTTTCATGAGGAATGTGAAGAAGGAAAGAGGAGTGGCCTTACAGATTAATTTAATTAGTGCTTCCTGCATACTTGGCTAGTGTAAAATATCCACGATGGGTGGGACTTTCAGAAGTGGTCGGCATTGGCCTGACTCTGTTCTCATTGAAGTCAGTGGGAGTTCGTTTTGCTGTTGATTTCAGTGGGAGCAGAATTAGCTCAGTGCTAATTTGAAAATCCCCCACTGTGGAAAGTTTGAGAATGGTGGGTGTCAATTATCTTAACCCATGTGTTGCAGATGTGTGTGCATTTAAAAGTGACATGTTTTCTGTCTCTTCCAATTCAGTTCGAATAAGGAGGAAATCAAGACGACGTTCACAGTGGGGTAAAGGCATTATTAAAAAGAGAAAAGTCAATCTGAAGAAAGATGAAGATGATGCAAAATTTGCTGATGATGAAAATCATGGGGAGGGCAGGAAGCTGCTGGAGAATGGGGAACTAGAAATCAGCACAGACTGCATTGAGGAGAATGGAGAGGAAATGGGAGATCTGTCTATGACAAACGATGAGTCCTCTTGTGATATCATGGATATAGATGCAGAACAGAGACTTAACAATGGGACAACAGGAAAAGAAAACAGTTTCGCATCAACAGAAGAAGAGAGTTCAAATGAATCCCTGTTAGTAAATGACAGTCTTACTGTGAATGCTGAAAAGGAATCAAGGAAGGAGTCTCCATCTAAGTGGGACTGCGTGAATGGTGAGGCATCTGCACACAGCTTAGAGGGGATACCTGTTCCAGAATGTCAGAATGGTAAAGCAGAACCAGTTGATGTTTCAGCATGTGACAATGATGATGTGCCTCATAATGAGCAAAAAGCTGTGTCTGAAGATCAGCCAAAGGAAAAAACAGAAGCTTCTGGTGAAAATCAGGGAGCTGATTTGGTGAAACAGTCTAATACTGAAGTACCACAGTACAGCAATAATGAAAAGACACCAGTGAGCAGCACAGACATTGAGACTAAAGATATTGAACCTGATAAAGAAGGTATGGTTTGTTTTCAGTATGTCCAGTACTGAGATTAATGCTAAAGTAAATATAGATGGGTATTCTTTTTGTTGCAATAGCAAGTGAATAGTGTGTTTTGTGAACTGCAACCTGAACATTTTGAACATCTAATATTCGTATAACATAATTCCATCCTGAGTTAAACGTCCTTTTTGGTCACATTTCCTTAGATAAACAAGTCTGCCTCAGTACTGACAGTGTTCTATATGCTTCTGTATGGTTTCTGTGGGGAAACTGCAAATATACAGATAACGTTTTGTGATACTGAAAATAATGTGGTTTTTTTTTTTTAAATTCCTTCCACTATTAGTATGGGACTTAGTATGTTGTGGGTTCATAGTGCTTTTTGATCTAGGCATTTACAGTGTCACTGTTTGGGTTTTAATTCAATAAAATATAGAACATACATAATCTTACAGGATTTCCTTATTGCAAATTTGAAGGATTTTGATGAAATCAGGTTGAGAGTAGTATATCTTTAAAAAATTTGTAACAAAAGCTTTTTGCCTGAGGTGTATATGTTGCTTTGCAAGTGATGATCTCTGCTGGGAGCAGTTTACAATCAATAGATAGACAGACATTGCAGAGAAAGGACAATAGACAAAGAGGTGGGAAGGATAATGGTGAATAAAAGCAGAGAAACAACATCTCTTGGGGGCCCAAGGGGAAGAGAGAAGTAAAAGGTGTTCGTTCGCTTGCTTTTTTGTTAGCTGTTCATAAATACGTAAAAGAACAATGTATCTTTAAAAGGTTAGTGTTAGGGTTTGCAAAATAAATGAGTTTTAATAAAGGTTTTTAAATGATAGGTGTCGTTATTCCTCAGTGTATAAAGTTAGGAAGTGTTTTCCAAGGATAGGAGTAGCATGGAATAAGGTACAGTAATAAGTGATAGGAGGAGATGAAGAGCATGTGTAGATTAGAAACTTGAGCAAGGCAGTGTACATGAGAAGATGAACAGGAAAAAGTGCTGATTTGTCAGGAGTGGATTTTTGCAGGGCCTTGTAAGTTAGGAACATAAGCTTCAACTTGATTTGGAAGGCAAGTGGTAGCCAGTGAAGGGACTCAAACTGGGGGCAATGTTGTCTGAGTAACAGAGGAGGAAAATACTTTTAGAAATTTAATTATGTATAGACTGAAGAAAACCAAAGTGACAATCAGTATTGTAAGAAGAGAAGTGGGTTGAATAGTTGAGGCAAGAGAGAACCTATGGCAGGACAGGATCAGAAGTAGCAATAAAGAGAGAAGTGGGCTGTAGTCCACGAAAGCTTATGCTCTAATAAATTTGTTAGTCTCTAAGGTGCCACAAGTACTCCTGTTCTTCTTTTTGCGGATACAGACTAACACGGCTGCTACTCTGAAAAGAGAGAAGAGTAAATCGTGGGAGATGTTGTAGAGAAAGAACCACTAGAGTTTGGCAAATGCTTGGATGTGGAAGAAGGAGAGAAAAGTCAAATATGACCGAGTTTTCAAGCTTTGGTGTCAAAAGAGATTAAAAATTTACGCAGTGTTGGAGAAGGGAGGGCTTGGGAGGAAAGATGAGAAATTTGGTTTAATCAGGTGGAGAGATTTGGAGAATTTGCCTTGCATCTGCACTTGATGTTGCTATATAGAGGAGATATAATAAACCCACTTTTGCAGTGACTTGAAAAATTATTGTTGGGAACTAAGGGCTCGGTTTTAAAGTTGAGCTATTTCATGAGTGCCTTTGAACTGTACAGTTTTTATGAACATAAATAAACTATATATCATAATGAAAGTGAAGACAAATACTATGTATTGGTTGAACCTTCATGTTTATATATTAAAAAAATGAACCTGTGCATTTGTAAAAATCTCAATGCACAAAGCTTCAGCAAACTTTTGATATCGTAAATGACATGATTCAGTATACTTTAAAACAAAGAATAATTTATTTTTAAAACTTAAAACTTTTTTCTCAAGTTTTTACTTTAAATAATATATCCATCTACTTGTCTAAACTCCAGCAGAGTTGTTGTTTTATCCTCTATCTAAATGTGGGGAAAAAAGTTTAAAAGTAACTTTATTTTTCACAAAAATCTATCTGGGAGCATCACACCATTAAACCATTGATTTCAGTGGCTTAAACTTTCTGTAGGTTTGTGAGAATTCCACATTTATCCATACTTCTCCCTACTTTTTTTTTAAATTTCACCCATGGAAAAATTTGATCCGAAATTTTTGGTAGCATTGCCTGTTCAGCCTGCACATGCGTCCGTCACATCTCCGTGCCCTGTACCAAGGCAATGTAGCGCAACCTGGGTAAACAGCCTTAAGTTCTTTCTCAATCTCATTTGAACAGAGAGAGTTTAGTGTGTGCCTGTTTTCCTCTTTAGAGTTAGAATGTAGTATATAGTGTTAGTTCTTTAGTTAGTTGGTAGGATTCTTAGTACTTTATAGTTGTTGGAACTGTTATTCCCTTTTTATTGGGGGAATTTTGTTTTTGTTTTTTCCCTTACTGAAGTGTCAGGTTTTTTTTCTTGTATCTGGGATGCCAGGCTCACCAGATTTTAAAACGTGCCTCTCCTGTTGAAAAGTGATTCCCGTCAGTTATGAGCGTTTTCAGCATATTGTTTAGGAGACTCTCATATCCCCAGCAAGTGGAATATTTGCACTTGTTTTAGGGGAAGATCCCACAAAAACAGGGAGATTTAAGTATAATGTGTTAGTGATGGAGAAAGCCTTAAGACCGACTTTGGAGCTGGGGACAGGAAACCCCCTAACCAGGAGCCCTTTGCTTCCGTTAATGTCCTGTCGACATCGAGATCATGATCACGAGAGCTTCCAAGGTGAAGGCAGCGTTGAGATCCTGGTCTCTGACACACTCCATTAGCAAGGTACCTATAATTGCTTCCTTGGTACCAAGAGTTTACCACTCAAAGACTAAGGAGGGGGGCAGGTAAATGAAGGAGAATGGGAAGTTCTTTCTCCAAGAAGATTCAGGAACCAGAGACCTCAGGGCCCTGTGAGGAGTGCTGTTGAGGCGCCAGTACTTTGGGTACCATGAAGCACTTTAAGACTTCATCTAAGTCCCATACCTTGCCGACAAAGGGTATGGAATCAGACTATTACTGTGGCTGCCATCAGAGCCTATGCTAGTAAGAGAGTAGCCTCACTGGAATCTGCAGTACCCTCAGACCCATGATCAACAACTCGGACAGTGACATTGAGAACAACTTCAGTGCCTGTACCATGTTCGATTGTGCTCCAAGTACCACAGGAGTTCCGGTACCCTCCTGAGTCTCCCCTCCTAGCAACTTCCGGACAGCTTTCAGTACTGAGAGCTGCTCAGTCACCAGCTGTGCATGTTGTATTCAGATGCACTACTTCCCAATTTCTACCATTCAGAAAGAACTGTTGTAACTTTTTACAATATGTAGAAGAGCATTCGTAGTCAGACTCACAGCTTTCTGTTCAAGGCTTTCCAGTTTATTTGCTCAAATAATAGTATTTGCTCAAGGAGGTGTTGTTCTCTGCAGATGGAAGGAATACAAGTTCTCTGCCTATTAATACGTGGGATCATCAGCAATGGCTACCTCCCCCCGTGCCTTATGGACCTCCTCTTTGGCCTTATTGGGACCCATGGGCAGAATACTATCAGCAGTTTTCAGGGTCCCTAATTCAGTCTCATAAGGAGCCTAGAAGACCTCATTTTCCAGTACCTTCCATTCCTCCCCTCTATGCTGAATCAGCAGAGGAGACCTTTGTGGAGCAAGTGGCGAAGGTGGACAAGGAGGTCACCAACCATACAAATATCTCTTCTTCATTGCCTGATTTAGGCAGTAATGCTTCCATCATCATCATTAGCTGATGACTTTCAGCAGTTCCAGGACCTGCTGAAGCAGATGGTGAACACACTTCAAATTCCCCTGGAAGAAATCCAGGATTCCCATCACTAGCTTCTGGACATATTACATACTTCTACTTCAGCGCTGGTGACACTACCAATTTAATGAAGCTCTCCTTGAGCCAGCCAAGACCATAGGGCCAAATTCCAGCAGCAGCACACCCTACCTGCAAGAGTGCCAATTACAAAATATTACACCTGGGCCAGGGATCCCGAGTTTTTGTTTTTACACCTGACATCAAATTCTCTGGTCATGGACACAGTTAATGAAAGGTGTAGACCGCATATTCCTAAAGCTGCCCCATATAACAAGGATCAGAAGTGTCTGGACTATTTTGATCATAAAAGCGTCTTTTTGGTGACATTACATATTAGGATTGCAAATCACAAAACGCTAATGTCGAAATATGACTTCCTGAATAACCAGAAGTTTAATGCTATTATTGACCATTTACCACAGGAACATCAAGATCAGTTTAATGCCATAATTAGGGCTGTCAAATGATTAAAAAAATTAATCGTGATTAATCGTGTGATTAAAAAATAATAATTTTGCAATTAATCGTGTGATTAAAGAATAGTAGAATATCATTTATTTAAATATTTTTGGATGTTTTCTACATTTTCAAATATATTGATTTCAATTGCCACATAGAATACAAAGTGTAAAGTGCTCACTGTATACTATTTTTATTACAAATATGTGTACAGTAAAAAACAAAAGAAATAGTGTTTTTCAATTCACCTAATACGAATAATGTAGTGTAATCCCTTTATCACGAAAGTTGAATTTACAAATGTAGAGTTATGTACAAAAAAAAAATAACTGCACTCAAAAATAAAACAATATAAAATTTTTGAGTCTACATGTTCACTCAGTCCTACTTCTTGTTCAGTCATTCGCTCAGACAAACAAGTTTGTTTACATTTGCAGGAGATAATGCTGTCCGCTTCTTGTTTACAATGTTACCTGAAAGTGACCACAGGTGTTTTCATGACACAATTGTAGCCGGCATCGCAAGATATTTACGTGCCAGATGCTCTAAAAATTCATATGTCCCTTCATGCTTCAACTATCCTTCCAGAGGACATGCGTCCATGCCGATGACGGGTTCTGCTTGATAATGATCCAAAGCAGTGCGGAGCGACATGTATTTATTTTCATCGTCTGAGTCCGATGCCACCAGCAGAAAGTTGGGAGGGTTTTTTTTTTGTTTTTTTGGGGGGGTTTTTTGGTTTTTGTTTTGGGTGGTTCGGGTTCTGTAGTTTCTGCATTGGAGTGTTTCTCTTTTTAGACTTCTGAAAGCATGCGCCACACCTTGTCCCTCTCAGATTTTGGAAGGCCACTTCAGAGTCTTAAATCTTGGATTGAGTGCTGTAGCTATCTTTAGAAATCTCACATTGGTACCTTCTTTGCGTTTTGTCAAATCTGAAGTGAAAGTGTTCTTAAAATGAACATGTGCTTGGGTCATCATCCAAGACTGCTATAACATGAAATATGTGGCAGAATGTGGGTAAAACAGAGTGTAAGACATACATTCTCCCCCAAGGAGTGCAGTCACAAATTTTATTAACGCATTTTTTTAAACGAGCATCATCAGCATGGAAGTATGTCCTCTTGAATGTTGTCCAAAGCATGAATGGGCATATGAACGTTTAATTTATCTGGCATGTAAATTCCTTGCAATGTCAGCTACAAAAGTGTCATGTAAATGCCTGTTCTCACTTTCAGGTGACATTGTAAATTAGAAGCTGGCAGCATTATGTCCTGTAAATGTAAACAAACTTGTTTGTCTTAGCAATTGGCTGAACAAGAAGTAGGACTGAGGGCTTGTAGGCTCTAAAGTTTTACATTATTTTGGTTTTTTTGAGTGAAGTTATGTAACAAAAAAATCTACATTTGTAAGTTACACTTTCATGATAAAGATATTGCATTATGTTACTTATGAGGTGAATTGAAAAATACTATTTATCATTTTTACAGTGCAAAGATTTGTAATAAAAATGAGCCCTGTACACTTTGTTTTCTGTGTTGTAATTGAAATCAATATATTTGAAAATGTAGAAAAGCATCCAAAAATATTTAATACATTTCTATTGGTATTCTATTGTTTTAACAGTACGATTAATTTTTTTGAGTTAATCACGTGAGTTAACTGCGATTAATCGACAGCCCTAGCCATAATTAAAGAGGAGGATCAGCTTTTGGTGAAGATGTCTTTGCAGGCTTCACTTGATGTGGCCAACATTGCAGCCAGATCTATTTCTCTCACTCCTCCCGCCTCCCCCCCCCCCGGCTTCAGTTGTCTGGTTTCCAGCAGGAGGTATATTGAGGAGTTACCATTTAATGGCCACAAGCTCTTCAAGGACTTCAAAGATGGCTGACTTCATACCCTAAAACACTCTAGGGCTACGCTTAGATCCTTGGGGATATACAGGCAAGTAAAAGAAAATTCACCAGGTCTCAATCTGCACAAAGCTCCCATCTAGCTCGATTTTTACCTTCTGTAGATTATCTGAACCACGGCAATATGGGGTCGAGAGTCTCTTAAAAGGAACATAACAACTACCTTGCTTGCTTCATCCCAGCCATCAGCATCTTCCAAGCTCCAGTTTTTATGGGTTGACTGAGAGTCTGAACCACTGGATAAGAGTTTTTCAGCTGCAGCAGTCTCTACCTTTTCCGCATGTTGGACACTGCTTGCCTGTGTTGTGTCTTCCCCCTCCCCACCGCATATATATAGATGTATAGATAGATAGATATCTCTAATATATACCAGCATGTGTAGGAGACTATGACATCAAACAAATGGGTGTTGGAGTATAACCAGAGTAATCTCCATCCTACCCTCCCATCCCTCTTCAGGGACCCCCCTCACAATCAGTTGCAGAAAGAGAAGATCACATCGATCCTAAGTCTAGGGGCCACAGAACCAGTTCCACTTCAACACAAAGGAAAAGTATTTTCTGATACCCAAGAGAAACAGATGTTGGCAGCCAATATTAGATCTCAGACAAGTGAAGAAGAATGTCAAATATCTGAAATTCAGATAAGTCTCTCTAGCAGCTATAATTCCCTCCCTGAAGTCAGAGGACGGTTTGCAGCTCTCAGCCTCAAAGATGCCTACTTCCATGTAGCGATTCAGCCCTTTAATGAAAGATTTCTTCATTTCATAGTTGTTCACGATCACTACCAATACCAGATCCTACCCTTTGGCCTTTCTTCCACCCCAAGGGTTTTCTCAAAAATTATGGTGGTTGTAGCGCCCACCTTCATTGTCTAGGTATAACAGTTTTTCCCTACCTCAACCACTGGCTTCTCAAAGGATGGTCTTATCAGGAGGTGCTGTTGGCAGTTAAAACAACAACTTTACTTTTCCACAGTTCAGGCCTACAAATAAATGTGGAGAAATTGGCCTTGACCCCTACACCGTGAATACTTTTCAGAGGAGCGTTTCTGGATTTGATGATGGCTTATCCTCCCTCCCAATAGGTTCCTCGCTCCAAAGAACCTTATCCAAAGAATGCAGCACAGTCCTCAAGTCTCTGTTTTTATAACACAGAACCCTAGATTACATCTTTGATGTTTCCAGGTGTGGCTCAGGACATTTTACATGCCCAACAGACACAGTCTGAACAAACGGGTGTCTAAACCAAGCTGGGTGCAACAATCACTCACCTGGTAGAAGGATCCTTCCAGAGTTTGTGCAGGAACCCCATTACTCCAGAATCCCTGTACTGTCATAACATTGGACCCTTCTCTCTTGGGATGGGGAGTACGTTTGGGTTATCACTCAGGCCAGGGCAAATGCTCACAACAAGAACAGTGCTTGCAAATCAATCTGCTGGAATTGAGGGCAGTTAGAAGTGCATATCCATCAATGCCATTGCTTTAAAGGTTGTCAACAAGATCAAGCAGGACCATGCCAGGGTCATTTTGAATGCACCAAGTTTGGTTTCCTTACCTTATCAGACTCACCTGTGACCCTCTGTGGCAGCTCCTATTTGATTCTCGACTGTCTCAATGTGTATCGAACACTTCACCCAAATCTGAATGTTCTGCAACTCCAAGCATAGTGTCTCAATGGTTCTTGGAACTAAAAGCATCCTGTTCATTGGGAGTATAATTCGTGCTGTTAAATATCAGGAAAATCTACAAGATAAACTTACCTCCAGAAATGAAGCAGATACCATCTTTGTTGTAACTGCCATCATCTTTCACATTCTAGTCATCTTTTTCTTGGATTATCTGTTGGAATTGAAGACATTGGTCTCTGTATGTGAGTTCCATCAAGGTTCAATTAGTATCAATAACAGCTTTCTGTTTGCCAGTAGAAGGTTTCTCAATTTTTGCACATCCAGCCACAAGGAGGTTCATGAAAGATCTTATGAATCTTTTTCTGATGATTAGAGATCTTACTCTGCTTTGGGATCTCAACCTTGTTAACTGTTAAACAAGCTTTTGAGCCACTAGCTGTGTGTTCTCTGTTACATTTGTCTATGAAAGTGGCCTTTTTGGTGGGCAATGCTTCTGCTTTAAAGTTTGGGGAGAGTGGGGCTGTAATGGCAGGCCCTCCATTTGTGTTCTCCAGGGAGAAAGTATCATTACAACCTCATCCAAAATTTTTACCTAAGGTTTCTTGTGAGTTTCACATTAACCAAACTATTCACCTTTCAGTTTTCTTTACTAAGCCTCATAACTCTCTATGCAGCAAGCCACCTTCCTTCCATACACTAGATGTTAAGAGAGCATTAGCCTTTTACTTGAACAGAACCAAACAATTCAGGAAGTCCCCTAGACTTTCCCTCCCTCTGTTGCAGATAGGTCTACGGGATCCAGTATCTTCATGCAGATTGACTATAAATGGATCTCTGAATATATTATCACCTGTTGTGGCTTGGCTGTTGCTCAACCTTCTGTACGAGTGACTGCACATTGATCTACTAGATCAGTCTACATCTGTAGCCCTGTTCGTGGATGTTTGCAGAAATCTGCTGAGCTGCAACATGGGCTTCACTACAGACTTTTTCCTACCATTGTGCTTTGGTTCACGCAGCTAGATCAGATGCTGCAGTAGGCAATGCAGACCTCTCTTCAGTGCTGGACTCTGTTCTGAACCTCCCACTTCCTTAAGAGGTTGCTGTGGTGAAGCCACCTGAAGTGGAGTACTCACAGAGACACTACTTGAAGAAGGAGAGGTTACTCATCTTGTGCTGTAACTGGAGTTCTTTGAGATGTCAGTCTGTGTGGATGCTCTACTACCCATCCTCCTTCCCCCGCGCTTCAGAGTTTCTCTGTGGGACTTTGTGGTAGAGAAGGAACTGAGGGTGGTTTGCCCATGCGGCCATCTGTAGCCTCAGTATGGGACACAAGCAGGGCTTAAATTCTTATAGATTATTTCCCGGAGCCCCCCTTGCCCCTCCGCAACATACTATAAAAACTCTCAGGTCGTTGAAAATATTTACCGGAGCTCTGCTCTGGACAGCTCCGGCTGAATTTAGCCCTGGACACAAGGATATATAGGGCACATGTGCAAGCTGAATGCGCACAGCTACCAAATAGCTTCGATCAAAGGCTCAGGGTGCATGTGCATCTAAAGTGGAGCATCCCCAGGGAGCTCTAGTTACTGCACAAGGTGAGTAACCTCTCCTTCTCTAATGACCCAGAAGGAGCAGAACACAGCTGTCAGTTTCACTTCCTTGTTCCCCCACTGAGAAAGTACTATGTGCAGAAGAATGGGTGCAGTTCTCCACTAGATGGTGAAAGAGAGACAAATGAAGGGGGAGAAAGGAAGCTAGTATAGTGGTAGAGTAAGTTTGGGACCAAATTCTCCCTTGTTCCCTAGCCCATTAGAAGCTTGAGAGTACTGGGGAGGTAGCACACATGGCCCAGTAGGGAGGAGAGAATGTTTTATGTCAATACCCAATGGTCCCCCTTCAGTCCCAATGAGTTCCAGGTGGAGCAGTGTCCAGCCTTCCTCAGGGGTAATTATTGTAGGGCTTTGAGGTGCTGTCAGGAAAACACGAGTCACAGACATTAAATGACACCAGTAAGGGGTTTGCATTGTGGTATAGGATAGTCCAGTGAACTAGTATGCTCAAGAGACAGTTTGCTATTCCTGCCTCTGCTTGGGTATGCCTCCTCCTTATCACTCCTCCTGGGCTGGCATTGACTGAGAGTATGTTGAAGAAAACATGCCCTGCTCTGGTGTGGGGCAGAGAGCATCCCCATAACACAAGTACTTGAAAAAGTCTTGGAGCGCTTTGTAATAAAATAATATAAACATCAATTATTAAGAACAAATAAATGCTACCATAAACATATTTCTTTAAACTACTTTTCAATTCTGGCACCAGTTAGCAATCTGAAATAGTAGAAGGAAGTTTATTCTACAATTAGGCCATAATTATTATGAATTCTTGCTCTCTCTCTCAGAATGTTGTGATGAGAGAAGGGTAATTAAACTAATCATTTGGAATGTAAGGGAACACTAGGGATGTATTAGGTGAAAGCCGGTCAATCTGGAAATCTTACTTAAAATGTAAGTTAAAAAAGCCTTAATATTGATGTAGAAGTTTACTGGGAATCGCTGTGAACTTTTAAAGCTCAGGGAGATGTGACTAGAGCTCTGCAAATATCCAATTTTTCATTTCAGTGGCCTGACCAAAAAGTCTGGGAGGAAGAAAAATTATTTTGGTTTGAAGTGAAGCAAAACGAGGTGCTTTAAAAAAATAAAAAAAAATAAAAAAAATAAAAAAATTCAGCTAAACCTAAAAGGGAAAAAAACCCACCCTAGTTTTGTTTCAAACGAAACATTTATTTCCAAGTATCTTAAAAAATAAAATTGAAGCAAAATAAGAAACAAAACATAATTTTTAATCAAAAAGTTGAAACATTCAGTTTTGAAAATGTTTCAACTTGTCTGGATTATTTTTTTCTACTGAAACAGGTTGGTGAATTTAACATGGCATTGTGAAATCTTTCAGTTGACCTGAATCTGAATTTTTTGGTGAAAGAGTTGCATCTGAAAAATTTTGCCCAGCTCTAATTGTGCCTTTCTTATACTTGTTAGGATATGTGCTTCTGTGTTCTGGACGAGTGGCATCCTTCATATTTATGTGAAGGTATACCAGATAATAGAGAATTATGCTAATTAACCTACCTGTGCCTTAAGCATCTATCAGCAGCTATAAGTGGCTTGTCTTGAGCACCTGACATTATTTTTCAGATGGTAAAACAAAGTCTCAATAGTCGACCTACAGATAAGAAATCTAATCCAATGATAAATGTGATGATAGAATGACATCTGAGATCACAATAGCATCGCCAGTTGAAATTACCCTGGCCAAAGTATGGCTCAGTTGCTACTTTAAGCCTTTTAATAAAAAATCTGTCTTGTCTATTTCATTTAATAAAATTGAGAAATCCATTGCTTTGTCTCACATAAAAAAAATGTCTGCCATACCAGAGTGCCCTCCACATAGCAATGAGTGCAATTCATACGTCTTTGAAATGGAACCAAGTAGAAATGAAAAGCAAGCGCAACTAGAACTGTAGGGGACACCACTTTATAGAGAAATGAATTGTGAATTAAACTAACCAGTGAAACTGTTGCTGGGTGATACAATAAATAGATTCAAGGTATGTCAGAGTAAACTCTGACCCATGCAATTCTTTTTGCCTGTTTAATCCTGTCACACAATGTTGAAATGTCTGGTGACAGTAAGGGTGAAAAAGTACGAGTCAATAACAATTTCCATAGTGTGTGTTCTTCAAAAGCCTGATTTAAAACATTTTTAATAAATCAAATTCAGACTTTAAATAAGATGTACTCTTTTAATAGTGAGGGTAATTAAACATTGGAACATCTTGTGGAAAGTGGTGGATTTTCCAACTGTTGATGTTTTTCAATAAAGATTGTCCTTCAGTATGCAGTATTTCAACCAGAAGATATGAGCTGGTTGCAGAAATTAGTGGCCTGTGTTATGCAGCAGGTCAGACTAGATGATCTGTTGTTGACTTTGATGGGCAGTAGCTGCTTTAATAGTAAATTCTAATTATCTTCTTATATTTTCAGCCAGGTTTCCAAAACCAGGACATTGTTTACAAATGATTCTGTCCTATTCACAGCTGTCAGTAGTAACACAAGGTCAAATCTTAATTTCAATGTCTCGATAATATGGTGGTATGGACTATATAAATGCCATTAGCTATTTTTAGTGGGAGTTTGAATGGGACGTTATAGTTGAGACTATTGGAAATGTTTTACATTTAATAAATATTTTACTTTACTTTAATTTTTTATCAGTTGTTCCTGATGTGCTATAATTTTGCATCCAAATTGCAGGTGTATCGAAATTTAAGAAATCTCGAAAAGTCACTTTGGAGCCCCCAAAACCTGCAAGTCTGGAGCAGGTTCCGGAGGAGCCATTGGATATCATACCCCCTCTAATTGTTGACCATGACAGATTAAAGGTAATGGGACTGAGAACTAAATTTAGTAATTACCACTACCAACCCTTTTCAAACACATGGAAGATATTTTTATACTCTGTACAGAAAATTGTGAAGACCCAACTTCCCTTATTTTATACTGCAGAAAGTATAATCTTTTCTGTCAGCATTATTGTTTGAAGATTTTCTTTATCCAGCAATTTTTATTTAATTAGTGACAACATAACAAAATTAACTACTCATTTGTATCTTACTGCTGTATCTGCAGATACAGTAATAAATATACATATAAAAGCTTTTTAATAATTATGGTATAAAAGTCCAGTCCAGTGTTTCCAGTGCAGTTTGTGCAGACACAATTATGCAGTAATAGGGGTTGATGATGTAGTTGTGTTGATTGGTGAAGTGGAGTTAATATCTGCTCTCTTCCCGCCCCCCATCAAGTTAGTTTGTTTTTTTTTGTAGGCATCACAACAAAGGAGTTTTTTAAGAAGGGCTTTGAATGTTTACAGAGAGCTTCTCCCAAGTGTGAATATGTTTTCCATAAGTGTAGTAATTAGAGAATCTCTGCATACTGAAACAAACAAATGTAAAGAAGATCTCCATTAAGAGTTATCTGCTCTTAAGACGGTTGACAGCAGTTATATTATTTACATACTGAACCATGTTCTTGTTCTGAATATAAAATATCCTTCTAGCACATTTCAGCTTTGTCCACAAACAATTAAATGTAATAATTAGTCTCAAACAGATTTCAAGAATGAATATATGAAAAACTTGATTCTTTATTTGTGTTATGTTTTTCCTCTTAACAGAAACTACTGGATTTGTTGGTTAAGAGAAGTAACAACCTGACTGTTGACCAACTTGAGAGGCTGTACTCACTCCTTAGTCAATGCATCTATCGGCATCGTAAAGATTATGACAAATCACAGCTTGTAGAGGTAAAGTTTTACAATTTCTCTTGTTTCTCATCTGAATTTTGCAATAGACTTTGGGTAGCAATATTTCTGTATTGACTGGTGCACATTAGAAATCCTCTTGTGAAAACTATATTAACTACTAAGGATAAAAAGAAACTTAAGCAATAATGGCTTAAGGAACACAGTGACCATTAATTTCTGATATGACCCAATCCCCTTATCCTTACCTTGCAAACAATCAAACCCATGCTGGGGTGTCTCTGTTTCTGTCTCATTAAATGCGATCTTAAAGAACATAAAGAGGATGCAAATGACAAAATCCATAAAATTCAGATATAAGACTGGAGAATAGTATCAACTCATTCTCTAGAGGCGGAATACTTGTGGCACCTTAGAGACTAACAAATTTATTTGAGCATAAGCTTTCGTGGGCTACAGCCCACTTCATCAGATGCATAGAACGGAACATATCGTAAGGAGAGATATATACACGTACAGAGAACATGAAAAGGTGAGAGTTGCCCTACCAACTCTAAGAGGCTAATTAATTAAGATGAGCAATTATCAGCAGGAGAAAAAAACCTTTTGTAGTGATAATGACAAGAAGGTGTGAGGATACTTAACATGGGGAAATAGATTCAATGTGTGTAATGGCTCTTACATTCCCAGTCTCTATTCAAGCCTAAATTGATGGTATCTAGTTTTCATATTAATTCAAGCTCAGCAGTTTCTCATTGGAGTCTGTTTTTGAAGCTTTTCTGTTGCAAGATTGCCACTTTAAGTCCATTACTGAGTGACCAGAGAGATTGAAGTGTTGGCAATCTTGCAACAGAAAATCTTCAAAAACTGGCTGTGAGCCTGTTGTTTCTGTCACTGTCACCTTCACCTTAGAAATGTTTGCATTTCAGAAGCTCTATATCTGAAGAGTTTGTAAAGTACTTGGGGACTTTTGAGTAAGCATAGTGTTTTAATAATGTAAAGTGCAATTAGGGCTTAAATATCTTCCTTTAAAAAGGCTTTCAAACTGAAGAACCTGTCTTTTGCTATAGTCCAGGAATTGGCAACCTTTGGCACGCGGCCCGTCAGGGATATCAGCTGATGGGTCGGGACGGTTTGTTTACTTGCAGTGTCTGCGGGTTTGGCCAATCACAGTTCCCACTGGCCGCGGTCCCCCGTTCTAGGCCAATGGGGGTTGCGGGAAGCCGCAGCCAGCACATCCTTCGTCCTGTGCTGCTTCCCACAGCCCCCATTGGCCTGGAACGGCAAACCACAGCCACTGGGAGCTGCGATCGGCCGAACCCGCGGACGCTGCAGGTAAACAAACTGTCCTGGCCCGCCAGTGGATTTTCCTGACAGGCCGTGTGCCGAAGGTTGCCGATCCCTGCTATAGTCCATTTATAAGATTAGGTTTTAAAAAATATTAGATTCATTTCTAACCACTGGACAGTAGATGGTTATTATGAAACCTTACATTTTTGTATGATGTGGAAAAAGACTACTACTTTTCAGGGGCCATGTTTCAGATAAATGATTGGCCTTAAATCAATAAATAGAAGTATTGCTTGACAGCAGCTCTGGTCCATACCTCAGCCTTCCTCATTTAGTAATACATGGAGAGTGCATCAACTGAAGTTTTATCTTAGTATACCCACGTCTTCCCATTAACCATCAACTAGGAAAACTAATTAAAGAAGCATCAATGCAGAAAACAGTCTCCCATTTATTGTTTTCCATCTACTAGCAGAAATGATTAACAGAATTGTCTATTTTCTTATAAATTATTTGTTCAGGTTTAAAAGAAAATCATAGTAGATCTGATTATATAACACTAACTTTATTTCTGTTGCTGTATATTTATATATAATTAATGTTTGGTGTCTCTTGCAGGAAATGGAAAGAACAGTTCATATGTTTGAAACATTCCTGTGATGTCTTTGAGATGGGTGGGTTTATCCTCTTAAACTGCTCATGGGAGAGCAGTCTTCTGAGCCATTCGATTTCCAATTGCACCAAGTATGTGCAGAGCCTTGGTCTTAAGTGCTCACTCTCTTTCTTTCTGTTAAATTTGGTGCTATTGTCTCAGGTACCTGAAACCAACCAGCCTACAAGAACCAAACAGAACTTCAGACAGTTGTATCTGATATAAATAAAGAATACAACACCACAACTTGGAGATTTTTGGTGCTACAGAAACTGCTCTCATTTCTGCTCCTGTTCTCTCTACATGCATTATCTTTTGGGAAACTTCAGACACAGTGGAGCAGACCAACCAACACAGAACCTGGATAGAGCAGATATAACTAGGTTGAATTTTTTTAAATGGACAACTTTTTAAATTTTCCTTTTCAGTTTTTTTTCTTGTTCTCTGGGGTAATGGACAGAAACCTGTTTCAAAGATGGCAGTGATGCATTGTGGTAGGAAACTTTAGTAACTGGATGTACAGTAATTTGAAAATGAGGCTCTCTAGAACTGCCTTTAATGTGCCTTTTTAGTCAATTGAGAAAGATAAGGCTATTCAAATGGTTGGGCTTGTAGCAAATGGCAGAGTTAGAAAGTTGTCTTCAGAATGAAGAGCTCCAAAAGGATGATTTGCATTTCCTCATCATTGAATGGCAACCAGTATTATGATTCTAAAATGCCTGTCTTACTCTACAGAACTAAACTAAGACACACTGAAAAAAGCAACACAACTTTACCAAAACAGTGACATTCTTTTATTCTGTTGGTATATTTGTTATTGAAATAAACTACACAGTGAAACTCTCGTATGTTGCTGAAAACGAAGTGAAGAGAATATTCATTATGGGGGCTATTCTTTTTTCCCACAATTCTATTTATTTGTTGTCCATTTTAGTTCTTAGAAACAAAAGATGTTTAATTCTGGCAGGTTTCTTTCTAAAGTTTTTTTTTATTAAAGCTAAGACTTGCTGAATAGACATAGAAAGGAGAGACAGTTAGCCAAAAGTCCTGGACCCCTAGCTCACTGTAAGTACAATTTAATCCAGGCTCCCACACCTTGGGCCATGTATAGCAGTATTAACGTGGGGGGTGGGCGGGGAAGATACTTTATATGATCATTGGCCATTTGTGGACCTCTGAACTGGGCTGTGTGGATTGCAGTTCTCTATAGCTGAATAGTGAGTGTATCAGTAGTTCAAAACTTTCCTTTCTGGAAATTGGAGACCCACAATCTAGGCAGTTGCAAGAGGCAAGGACGTTGCAGTAAAAGTCTTATCACAGGCTCAGTGTTAAAACATTACCTGGGCTGATTTGTTTCAGACAAATAAGTAGAAAATGTTGTAGACAGGTTGGCTGGTGTTACCATATGTTACCGTTCATTATAACTGTTATATGTAGCTGCAGGAGCGTCTTTCCAAAATATGCAACACGTGTTTTGTTTTTAATTAGAGAAAACAATCTTGGACTACTGCAGAGATACTGAGCTACCTCAGCTTTTTCTATTTTAGTTACCAACAGTGTTGACGGAAAACTGTAACACTCTGCTACCGTTTACATGCTGAAGCTAAGGTACTTGTCTCCATGTCTTTGGCTAGTAGTAGTATGCCACTGCAGAAAAACAAACTTGGGCCTTGGGCTACTGCAGTAATCCAAAGTGCTTCTTTGTGTTTTATGTTTAAGCCTTCTAATTCTAGTTTGACCTTTTTCTCCCCCAAAATGCCACTTGTTTTCTTAATATCTAAGAGAAAAAAGTTTGAAGGCTTAGTATGCATCTAATCATACTATTCTAAATGCAACCCATGTAGAAACACTGTATATTTTGGTGAGAAAGTGCGATTAAAAAAACAAAAAACAAACAACGCAACAAAACCCCCATATTTCAAACAAGGCGTTCTTTGCTCTCTCAGATTTGATTATGGGGACTTTTTTCCTGTTTCCTTTAGTATTTATTACCATCATTCCTGTTTCAGATATTTTGCTGTCTGGTACATTAATAACAATTTTGTATTTTGATGGAAATTGTTACAAACTTTAAGATTTGATTAAATAAAATGTAGCAGATTTTTTGTAGCAAGTTTCTGGTAAAAGGGTTTTTTGCAAGTCTCAGGTTCTTGCTGCAGATTTTTTTTTTTTAAACAAATATTTATTCCAGTTTCACTTATTCAGAGAAGTATTTGTTCAGGTAGTAGCAGGACTTGTGAAAGGTAAAACTGCATACATTTTTAACATGTTGCTTAATTTGTATGAATTAAACAATTGAGTTTTTAGTCATCAGTGAGTTTGACAAGCAAATATAAGCTCACGCATAGCATTAAAGCTCGCGCCTAGCATTAAAATGCTTCCAACAGGTCAGTTCTTTTTAAAATAACTTTTAATAGTCCTTAAAAGTTGATATGGAAACTGAAAGGTGCAACTTTACTAACTGAGGAGCTGCAACTTCAATATTTTAGATCTTTTGAAAAGAATTAGCCAATCTAAATGTTTTTCTTGGGTAAAATTATACCTGCCTTTCTGGCCCAAATAATCACATTACTATATCAGGTTTTTCTTTTCCTTTACAGATGCCTGGTGGGTATAGAGTTAAAGCAGCTGTTAATCTATCCATGTGGTCTAAACTTGTTTACTGCTTGTACATCTTTAATTTTTGGTTTGCCATATAGCACTGGCAAGAATTTGTACAAATCGACCTCTATTCCTTGTTTTCTGATGTGAAAATTGCAAATAAACTCCTGTGCAAGGCCTTTTTCTTGGATCAGTAAAATGTGGCAGAGCCAGGTGGAGGTAAACTTTATGGGCCATTGGGACTGTATTGGAGGTAGTGGAACTGTTCTAGGGTGAAGTTGGTGGCTGTGGAGTTAATAGTATTTGCAAGCTTGAATCTCACCTGTGATTAATTTTTGTTTGTTTTTGTCTCCTTTTGTATTGTTGATTTTTCTCATATGCCAATGTATTTATAGGATTACTGGTTTTTTTGTATTATCTTGTCTTCCCATTTTTTGATTAAGTTGGTGGGTCAGCTCTGGCTTTTACATTCAATATATTGAATGTCAGGTCCTGCAGCTGATAGTCATTTTATTTTATTGTTTGTAATCACAACATAAGCTTGAATTCGGGCTTGTACCTGCATCTTGTGTATCTTGTACATTGGGTTATTTAGACATCGGGGAGTCCTATTGTTTGGTTAATGTATGTCTACTTTGTGGATTAAGTTGACTTCTTTCATCAACTATGATATATTTTGGATTCTATAGTTTTATTCAGAATTGTGTTAAAATTGATGTTTTGCATTTTAACTTCATTTTACATTAGTTTTAAGTAAGTTATTTAATTTTTGAACTTCTGGAAATTTTTGAACATTTTACTGTAATTTGTAATATAACTGCTGTGAAATACTTGAATAAAGATGACAAGAAAAACATGGCTTTAGTTCCATTAAAAATGTTCTTGCATTTCAATGAAATGGTAATCTCCTAACCGAATGTCAGCCTTTTTCAAGCCAGAGATTTCATTGATGTTTCAGTAGGCATAATTTAATTCTGGGATCTCACTGCTTGGTTGTTTAGGCAGTTTAGTCAGTAACTTTGCTCTCAATGTTTGCCTGTTAAAGGAAAACATCCACTTTTAATTTTGGCTAACTATTTGAAATTTGCAGTGTGGATTATAATTAAATAACCTTAAGAAGGAAAAAATCTCCCTACTGTTAGGAAATGAGCTAAGTTAAATTGTAGGGTAATGGCAAGTGGGTAGTGCTGCTTTGCTGTACATTAGCATCAAAGTGGGGCCATTGATTTCTTTTGTCTCACAGTCCTTTCCCCAGCTGAACTCTTTTTCTTCCTATGTAATGAACATTTTTCACTTCTCCAAATTGTTTTAACATTTTGGAGTGGTTTAGTTCATTTAAAGCTAAAATTCTAACTCAACCCAGGTTACAGATATGCTTCTAGAAGACTCCAAGGTTATTTTTAGAAATCCAAGCTGAAATACAAATTGGGACAAACTGTCAATATAGAGATTACGTAAATCAAGGGTTACCCAGACTTTGCCCAGCTGAGGGCCATATGGGCAGTTTACCTGGAGCTAGAAGGCTGTGTGTAATTTATATAACATGGAGCAGATACAGATGTGCAGTTCTTTAGGATTATGCCTAATTGTAGGAATTGGCATACTGAATTTTTGATCCTGTTCCCCTTTTTTGCCTTGTGTTTCGGGAATACAAAGTTCCTGTGCATGTGAAGGGGATGTGGGATAAGAAGGATGGTAACATCTTATTTCAGGTCTGATTCTCCCGTTCTGCTTTTATACACCAACCCAATAGCTTAGATAGATTTCAAGTGCCACTCTTTTGGCAAACAGTAACTTCAGGGGGATCAGAATAGAGTCTCGACCAGTTAGAGGTACACTCAGGTCCTACAACAGGGGTGGGCAAACTTTTTGGCCTGGGGGCCGCATTGGGTTTTGTACATTGTATGGAGGGCCAGTTAGGGGAGGGGGTCGTGGCCTGGACCCCACCTCCTATCTGCCCCCCCCAACTCCTGCCCCATCTAACCCCCTCTGTTCCCTGACAGCCCCCCGGGACCCCTGCCCAATCCACACACCCCCGCTCCCTGTCCCCTGACTGCCCTCAGACTCCCGCTGCCCCATCCAACCCCTCCTCTCATTCCTGACAGCCCCCCTGGGACCCCTGCCCAATCCACACACTCCGCTCCCTGTCCCCTGACTGCCCCCTACCTCCTCATTCAATCCCCCCTTCTTCCTGACTGCCCCCCCAGGATCCCGCCCCCATTCAACCTCCTGTTTCCCCCCCAACCACCATCCACACCCCCGCCCCTGACCAGGCCAGGAGCTCGGGGGCTGGGCAGGATGAGCCTGCGGACCGTAGTTTGCCCACCTCTGTTCTACAACATGTTTGTGTCTACTGCTCTGGTGTAAAAGGAATGAAACTTGTGCCTTGCTGATGTTGCCGGCACAGAGGCCCGAGGACAGCAACAGTGGGGTTCGTTGCCCGGTGTGCTTTGCGTCAATAAACATACCGGGGTGGAGAAACAATCAAAGATTATTTGAGATCTCAAAGTGGTGCAAGGAGACAGGCAAGTCTCAAATCAAGCACACCAGCAAAAACAGTTTCTCTCTTCTTATACATTTTACAACTAAGCCCCCCCTCTCTACCACCCCCCCTCTATCTCTCCCTCTACTCCCCCTCCCCACCGAAGGCATGTTTATACATTTAAGCAATTAAATCATTCTAGGGCTATAAATCTAGCTTGTTAGTAACACTCCTCTAAACAGTTATTTGGTCCTGTTTACCCTTAGTTTATTACCCCTTCTCCAGCTAGAAACATGCAAACCTCATCATTATCGCTTGGTACCTGGTATGAGCAAGGTCGTAATTGCTAACTGACTGTTTACACATTCCAATTCCTGCCCTTGGCTTTTGAGGTCGATTAGAGTTAAACATGGAAGGACAGAGTTTAAACATGGAAGAACTTTGGCTCAGGTAGGCCTAGTGACCCCAACACTGATGTGAGCACAGCTCTTGAAATTACATTTGTTAAACTACATTTGTTTTACCTGGTCTCCATGACTAAAGAGCACTGAGAATTTTTGTCGTCTCTATTTCACTGTGATTGGAATCACAAATGCCTGTCCTGAGTAGATCTTGCAATTAAAACTGATGGCAGTTCTGTGGCCTGCAATGTGTAGGAGGTTGGACTAGATGATCATGATGGTTCTCTTCTGACCTTAACTCCTATGAGTCTGTTCTATGTAAACATCTCCATGTTTGAGAGGGCAGAATAATTTGAGGTCAGTTTGGGTTTTAACTCTTCACAGTAGCCTTTTAAATTACTATCTAATGGATAGTAATTTAATGGATAGGTGTCCATAAAAACAATCATTCAGCACAAAGGGACGCAATTGGACCTTCTCTTGAACTGGATATGGTTCAGCTGGGACTGCAAGTGCAATTCAGTGATACAAGAACTATCCATATATAACCTGATGGCTGTCTCAAACTGTGTGCTGTCGGAGGCATTGTGATCTGGAGCACATACTAGTGCTGCTAGATTAGATTCCCATTTCTTTTGTCTAACCCATCTGCAAAACAGGGATATCATCTGCCTCGGAAGCAAATTGTCAGATGTAATAAATGTTTGTAAAGTGCTTTGATACCTTTGGATGAATGATGCTTCAGAAGTAGCAAGCAGTAGCTTGGTTGTGGCTGTCATAGTTGAGTTATAAAATGATTCCATTAAAACCCTGTTGGCTCATGTGAATATTTGACTAGTATAAACTGTTTGGGCTCAAGTTTTCCATGCTTGGTCTCTGTCTTGAGTGAAGCTCTTTGGAAAATATGAGCAAAGTCTGACCCCTGACACTGCATTGCAGTGTCTTCACCACTTCCTCCTTCAAATCCTTCTATAAATCTTACTTATTACAAGAGGCATATAACCTCTCTTCATGAAATGTTAACTAAACAGGCAATGGTTTAAAAAACAAAATTACGCAACTAAAATAATGAAAAGGACCATATACATGTGAGCTTCTGCTCTTCTTCCTTCTGTAAACTATCCGTTTAGATTACAGACTCTTCAGCGCAGAGACCTGAATTTTAAACTTGGACTAGCATCCTCCGCTGTGCAGCACATTGGGTTTCGTTTAGGAGATTACTGGTTGAAAACTGTATACTGAGCAGGCACAATAGGAAATTTTCTTGGTGAAAACTGTAGTCCCTTTGAATCAAGAGCAAATAGGATTTTACAGCTTAAGTCTACAGGTATGTACCCGCATAGCTTAATTAAACCCATATGCACAGGGGCAGATTAAGTGTATTCGGGGCTCTGGACACATCCCCTATAACTGTCCATAGTCTGGCCCTGCAAGGAGCCCAAACCTTCCTTGATTTGGTAGTTGCAGGATCATCCACACCAGAGCTGGGGGCTGGCTTGGCAGGGGACTGGTAACACTCTTTTTGTGGCAAACTGGCCCTTCCCTGGAGCCTGATGCTCTGTCTTTAGGCGGGCTGTGGTCTATCTCCATGAAGGGAGAGTTTAGCACGCAGCTATAAGAGCAAAAGGCAGGGGGAGGGAGGGCAAGAGCGTGTATGTGTGTGTCCTGCTGATCTCTCTCCAGCAAGTACTATGATAGGATGGCACCAGCAAGGGTTCCCCTAACTCCCAACTACAATCCTGTTCTGTTGACAGACACCCTCCCTCTACCCAGGATCAAACTTTTCAGTTAAGATGAACGGGGCAGTTCACACCTATTGCAGCCATTGTTTCAAGCTGTCTGCAGACTCAGGAGAGGCTTGGATAGACTCAGATAATATTTTGAAGAGTTTCTTTACAACTGTGAAGTCTAGGTGTGGGGGGGAAATTTTTGTAATGAAGGCTGAGATTCTGTTGTCCTGTGATTCCAGCAGTTGGGTCCCTGGGCATCAGCCTGTTGAGTCTAGGCCTTAATCTAGGCCTGCACATAAATTGATATAAAAGGAATTTACGAGATCTGGAAGCGAAATAGTTGCTAAGCAAGAAGTTTGTAAACTGGTGAAGTGAAACACCTCACTTCTTTTCTTTTGTTTAAACCAAACCAAAACCTCAATACATCATTGTGGGTGCACAATTAAAATGGAAAAGAATCCAGAAATTAGTTTCAACAGCTGTTAATCCAGCCACTGTTGCATTTCTACATGTATGATTTTTTGTTAAATATATAATTTAATGTATGTTATGCTCACTTAAACCGGGCACCTTCCAGGGAGTCTGTTTCAGTTCAGCCCAATAACACTGAATGGGAATGACCACTGCTAAATTCCAGTTACAGTGAGGCCACCTTTGAATAATGCTGTACCATTAAATAATACTTTAAGAGTAGGGAAATTCTAAGGCTATTTTTAAAATATAAAAGTTGCTAAATAAAGATTAAAAATAGTTTTTCTATTTAAGTGGGATGGCAAATTCATCCCAGGTTGTCCCAGTAAAGAGAATACTACTGTACCATTCTACTAGTCAGACTTGTTTCATGAGCTAGACAATGGTTTTATCCCGGCTCAACTCCATTTCTTCGTTCCACTCAAAAGTCATAGGGTTGTTAGAGCAAAGGGGGTGGGGAAGAGTAAGGTAGTGGAATGGAGACTTCAATAACTGATGGCAAAGGTCACCAGCCCACTGCGCATATGTTAAGAAGAAGATCCTGAGACAGAGATTAAATTCATCCTAGACCATTTAAGGACCTAGCTGAAGGAATCTTGGACCTGTTAAGTTATTCCAAGATCAATAGTTTGTTGTCAAACTGGGAGGACATATCTATTGGCATCCCACAGGTGTCAGTCTTGGGCCTAGTACTATTCAATATTTTCATTAATGACTCGGCTAATGGGGAGGAGAGTATGCTTATAAAATTTCCAGATGACACCAAGAGATTGCAAGCACTTCGGAGGACAGGATTAGAATTCAAAATGACCTTGACAAATTAGAGAATTGGTCTGAAATCAACAAGATGAAATTCAATAACGATAAGTGCAAAGTAATTCACTTAGGAAGATAAAACAAATACACAACTACAAAATGGGGAATAACTGGGTAGGTGGTACTGCTGAAAAGGATCTGGGGCTTACAGTGGATCACAAATTGAATATGAGTCATCAATTTGATGCAGTTGCAAAAAAGGCTAATGTTATTCTGGAATGTATTAACAAGATTGTCATATTTTAAGACATGGGAGATAATTCCTGCTCCGCTGGGCACTGGTGAGGCTTCGCTGGAGTACTGTGTCCAATTCTGGGCACCACCCTTAAAGGAAAATGTAGACAAATTGGAGAGAGTCCCAGAGGAGAGCAACAAATATAAAAGGGTTAGAAAACCTGACCTATGAGGAAAGATTTTTTTTAGAAACTGGGCACACTTAGTCTTGACAAAAGAAGACTGAGACCTAAGTCGTCTTATACATTAAGGGCTCTTATAAAGATGGTGATCAGTTGCTTTCCATGTCCACTGAAAGTAGGACAAGTATTGGACTTAATCTGCAGCAAGGGAGATTTAGGTTAAATATTGGGAAAAGATTTCTAACTATAAGGGTAGTTGAGCTCTGGAATAAGCTTCCAAGGGAGCTTGTGCAATCCCTGTCACTGAAGGTTTTTAGGAACAGGTTGGACAAATGCTTGTCAGGGTGGTCTAGGTTTAATTGGTTCTGCCTCAGTGCAGGGGCCTAAACTTGATGACTTCTCGAGGTCCCTTCTAGACATACATTTTTATGCTTCTCTGCAAGACACTCAAGAGCTCCCCAAGGTGCTAAGGCACAGCGGTCGTTGAGGAAGCAGTGCTGTAGGGAACTTCTTGCCTCTTTCCCATGCTTCTCAGACTGCTTCTTTGGCTCCTTCGGATCAGGGGGTTGGTGGGATGCATCTGAATAATGCAGCTGGGATCTCAGTGAGGTAGACGGGGTGATGTTTGAGAATGAAAAGTAGTTGGACTAACTTGAATTTGTCAGCTTGTCTTTGCAGAACTAAATTAGGTGTGATGAGTAGGAGGGAAACATTTTGCGTCAGTGTGAATTTTGAAAACTGTCCTATCTCTGAACATTAGGTGAGTAAGTGAGAGGGGTTTGTAGGATTCTTCAGTTATTGGTGTGTGGAAGTCGGGAAATGAAACTCGGGGGAAGTTTCAAAAAGTGCTTGCTTGAAAAGTATTTCCTCTGGCAAAGTTAGTAAATTTTAGACCAAAAAAAGCAGAAAATTAATTTGTCCTAGAAAGAGTTAGTATTAAATTTCGACTAAATTCAATCACTAAAGCATGAAATGGAGTACTCATTCTGCTAAATACAAATCTCGATGCATCTTAAACTATGGAGCCATTCATACATCTCCAAAATCAGCTTTCAGATAACACCTCGGCTGTCTCTGTGTAGTGTAGGGCTTACATCTTCTTGTTCACATGGGTAGACTCTGACTTATAGGAATATGCAGAAGCCACTTTGAAGAACAACAAATATTCATTGATTTTAGTAATAGGATAAAGGATAGATGGTGAGATGCTGAATTGTATTAAAGTATCACATTTTGGAAACAATTTTACAATTTTTAAGTATATGAAACACAAATATACAAAGTAATTTTCATAAAATACCACAGTGTAATAGTGGAGCTAAAATTAACAGCTTTCACCTTGCATCAGGGCTGTAGAATTTCATCCTTAATCTACTTCTTGCTCTAGAATTTTGTTCAGAAGTGGAGTTTTCATTATTAATTTTATCTCTCTCAGGACTGTGAAAACAACCTTAAAAATAAAAACTGAGTGTAACTGCTGCAGTGTTGTACTTTCCAGTCTTCAATAATAAATCAGAGAGGGGAATTAGTCTGTTGATTCTGAATCCTAGTGACGATTTAAATATAATCAGCTATTTAACTGCAGATCATTCTAGCAGAAACATCAAAAGTTATTCATAGAGTTTAAGGCCAAAAGGACGCATTAAGGCATCTAGTCTGACCTGCTTTATATTTGAGGCCATTAAATTTCACTAATAACTTACTTGGCTAAAGCATATCTTCTAGAAAGGCACTCACTCTTAATTTGAAGACATTGCGATGGAGAATCCACCACCTCCCTTGGTAATTTGTTCCAAAGCTTAATCCCCCTCAGTATTCAGAGGTGGATTAGGGGTTTGTGGGGCCTTGGGCCAGAGCAAGGGGGATCCCCACCGCTGCTGCCTGGAGTCCCTCCTGTCCCCCCCCCACGCTCCTGTTGTGGAGCTGGGTAGGGACACGGGGGCTTCCCCTGCCCAGCGCTTCTGACAGGGAGCTGGATTGGGACACGGACTTCCTCTGCCCACTCGGTGCTCCTGCTGGGGGGCTGGGTTGGGGTGCGGGGCCTTGCCCCACTGCCCAGCAGGAGCACCAGGTGAACTAGGCAAGCCCCTATGCCCCTGCTCTTTGGCAGGCACGGGGGTTGTGGGGAGCGTTGTGTACCTATTTTTCCGGGGGGGGGCAATTGGCCTGGCCCCTGTTAACCCAGTGGCTAATCCCCCACTGTCAGCATTAGAAATTTGTGCTGTATTTCCAGTTTGAATGTCTGGCTTCTGCTCCCAGACATGGGTTCTCATACCGACTTTCTCTGCTACATGAAAGACCAATTTCTTACCTGGTATTTTCTCCTAATGAAGGTGTTTATACATTGTAATTGCCATCTCAGTCTTTTTTTGGGTAAACTAAACAGATTGAGCTCTTTAAGTCCCTCACTGTAAGGCATTTTCTCCAGCCCTCAAATCATTTTTGTAGCTAATTTCTGTGCCTGCTCCAGTGATTCAATATCCTTTAAAAAATATGGCTGCAGTATTCCAATATTGGTTGCATCAATGCCATATACAGAGATAAAATCACCTCCCTACTCTTACTCACTACTCTCCTGTTTGGCCGCCTCCTTTCAGGAAATACCTGAAGAGCGATAGTCTGGCTGTGTGCGCTCAAGGCTATTGTGCAGTGTTTGCAAGAACCCTCTGCCAGTTTTATCCTCCAAAGTGCTCCTTCCGGGGAGCTAGCAGTGCAGGGTCTGTCTACCTGCCAGCCCAGGGCTGGGCTCTTCTGAACCAAGCTTCTCCCTTTTAAAGCTTCTGCTCCAAGATTGCCATTTCTCAAGGTGCAGTGGCACGGGATTTATACATCCCATCACAAGTATCTTTTCCCATTGATTCCACTGGAACTACTTGAGCAGTAAGATACGATTTTTATTGTGAGGAAGGATGGCAGAATCTAGCTCTAGGATTTGTTAAGTTTCTTAAAAGCCTTGGATGGAAGGCATGATAGAACGGCAATGAATATTGATAATTCAGTACAAAAACTGTATTAAAATAAGAGTGAGATTGCAAAGTGAAGCATCAGAAGTTAAAGTTGCATGCACAACATCAGGGGCAGGCAAACTTTTTGGCCTGAGGGCTGCATTGGGTTTCTGAAATTGTAGGGATGGCCGGTTAGGGGAGGCTGTGCCTCTCCAACCAGCTAGGCGTGGCCCGGCCCCCCCCCCCCCTCCGCCCCCCCCCCCCCGCTCCCCCCCCCCTGCTGCCCCCCCCCAAGACTCCTGCCCCATCCAACCCCGCTGTTCCCTGATGGCCTCCACGGGACTCCTGCCCCATCCAGCCCCCCTGTCCCCTGACCGCCCCCAGAACTCCTGCCCCTGACTGCCCCATCCAACCCCTCCTCTCATTCCTGACTGCCCCCCCCAGGATCCCTGCCCTATTCAATCCCCTTGTTCCCTGCCCTCTGACCACCCCGCCCTCTATCCACACCCCTGCCCCTGACCACCACCCCAAACTCCCCTGCCCTCTATCTAACGCTCCCTGCTGCCTTACCGCGCTGCCTGGAGCACTGGTGGCTGGCGGCACTACAGCGGCACTGCCCAGAGCATCAGGACAGGCAGCCGTGCCGCCTGGTTGGAGCAGCCATGCCACAGCACAGAGCACCGGGTCATGCTGCGGCTCTGCGGCTGCGCTGTCCCAGGAGCTCGCAGCCCCGCTGCCCAGAGCATTGCACTGGCAGCGCAGTGAACTGAGGCTGCGGGTGAAGGGGCTAGCTTCCCGGGCTAGGAGCTCAGGGGCAGGGCTGGAGGGTCCTGTGGGCCAGATGTGGCCTGTGGGCCGTAGTTTGTCCACCTCTGCACAACATTGATTCCACCCTTTCTCAATATGCATTATAACTTAGTGTTATGATGTGGTCACATTCTTTTTTAAATAATGCCATCATTATAATGGTTCCCGACCTAACTGCATCTCTGACCCTACCTGCTCTCTTTGCATCAGCTCTCAGGCCTCTAACCAGTACGTGTCTCCTGCGATAGACTCATGCAATTCTCCCAGGAGAGAGTGAAGGAAATAGCTGTATTTTTTTTTTATAACTACCAGGCATTCTTCAGTTTCCTTCTGTGATATTTTCCTGCCTAGCAGTAGACAGTTAAGAGACTAGAAAGGGGAAACAGATAGGAAATGAAATAATGGCAAAGATACGGTTCTGCCAGAGAGAATACCAAGGTTCCTTTTGGAAAGAATGGGGAAGCCGTTCATTGGGCAATACCCCTGGCTTGGCTCCAGCTACATTGGGAAGGTTTATTCTTCCCAGTCCTATATGTAGGATTAAAGGGGATGCTCCAACCTTAAAAATGCTTGCCTAGGGAAGAAGGGGTTGGGTTGGGTGGGCTGTCAGGCTGCCAGTGTGTGTTTGTGAGCGTTGACAGGGAGACACACTGAAGGAGTGACAGAACGCAGCAGAGCAGTCTTTCTCCCAGCCCAGGGATAGAGGTAGTTGGGCAGAAGAGAACTTACAGAAGTTGGCAATGAAAGATTACAGTATAGGTAAGACCAATGCACATAATTCTTTTTTGCTTTAACCCTTTGCTCTTGGTGCTATGTGCCAGTGAACAGACAGTCTTCCTAAAGCCAAGAATTAGAACCAAAGCATCTCACAGAAAAAGACATTTTAAAACAATGAACAAGTCTTCATGAATGACTGATTTTCTCCAAGGCTTACCATTTCCTGTTCAACTTCTTCAGACTCCCTCCATACAATCTCCCTGTGTCCCTTGACAGCTTCTGACAATTCAAACTAGGGTGACCAGCTGTCCTGATTTTATAGGGACAGGCCGATAGTTGGGGCTTTGTCCTATTACCCCTTACCCCCACCCCGATTTTTCACGCTTGCTGTCAGGTCACCCTAGTTCAAACACTTCCCCCTCCCCCCGCCCATTTCTTCTGAGAAGGGCTTTTTAGCTATTTACCGGCAAGTTAAAGAAGTATGGGCTGGCTGAATGGACTATAAGGTAGATAGAAAGCTGGCTAGATTATCGGGCTCAACGGGGTAGTGATCAATGGCTCCGTGTCTAGTTGGCAGCCGGTAGCAAGCGGAGTGCCCCAAAAGTCGGTCCTGGGGCCGGTTTTGTTCAATATCTTCATTAATGATCTGGAGGATGGCATGGACTGCACTCTCAGCAAGGTTGCAGATGACACTAAACTGGGAGGAGTGGTAGATACGCTGGAGGGTAGGGATAGGGTACAGAGGGACCTACACAAATTAGAGGATTGGGCCAAAAGAAACCTGATGAGGTTCAACAAGGACAAGTGCAGAGTCCTGCACTTAGGATGGAAGAATCCCATGCACTGCTACAGACTAGGGACCGAATGTCTAGGCAGCAGTTCTGCAGAAAAGGACCTAGGGGTTACAGTGGATGAGAAGCTGGATATGAGTCGACAGTGTGCCCTTGTTGCCAAGAAGGCTAATGGCATTTTGGGCTGTATAAGTAGGGACATTGCCAGCAGATCGAGGGATGTGATCATTCTATTCGACAGTGGTGAGGCCTCATCTGGAGTACTGTGTCCAGTTTTGGGCCCCACACTACAAGAAGGATGTGGAAAAATTGGAAGGAGTCCAGCGGAGGGCAACAAAAATGATTAGGGGGCTGGAACACATGATTTATGAGGAGAGGCTGCGGGAACTGGGATTGTTTAGTCTGCAGAAGAGAAGAATGAGGGGGGGATTTGATAGCTGCTTTCAACTACCTGAAAAGGGGGTTCCAAAGAGGATGGATCTAGACTGTTCTCAATGGTACCTGATGACAGAACAAGGAGTAATGGTCTCAAGTTGCAGTGGGGGAGGTTTAGGTTGGATATTAGGAAAAACTTTTTCTATAGGAGGGTGGTGAAGCACTGGAATGGGTTATCTAGGGAGGTGGTGGAATCTCCTTCCTTAGAGGTTTTTAAAGTCAGGCTTGACAAAGCCGTGGCTGGGATGATTTAGTTGGGATTGGTCCTGCTTTGAACAGGGGTTGGACTAGATGACCTCCTGAGGTCCCTTCCAAACCTGATATTCTATGATTCTAAGAGTAGTAAAGTGCAGAGGCATGATGAGGCAATAGGATTCTTACATATTAAATCATATTAGAAGTAGAGGATAGAAATCCTAAGGCCCATAGAATCCAAGTAACACATACTGGCAGGGTAAAGGTGGCAGAAGTATTAATGAGTAATGCTGCGCAAAAATTTGTAGACACAACTTTTTTTGGCAAAAAATGTAGCTTTGGTGACACCAAAATGTTTTGGGAATTCGTGTTGCTTGCAGCAAATTGTTTTGGATGAAAAAAGTTCTAAAAAGATTCTAAAAAAGGGATTTGAAATGAAATGTTTAGATTTTTCACTTTGAATTACTTCGTTTCAAAATTTTGTTAATTAAAAACAAAACATTTTTAAATGGTCAAAATTGAAACAAAATGTTTCATTTTGTCAAAACAAAACTTTGACCTGCCATGGATTTTTTTTTCAATTTCTTGGGTTGCCAAAGATTTTGAAAAATTGTTTGATCCAAAACCATTTGTTAATTACTTTTTCAGACTTGCCAGTGAACCAAAAAAAAATAATTATTCATACAGCTCTATTAATTGCCAATCAAGTGCTTTGTTTGAAAAAGAGGCAGAAGAAATGGATCATAATTTCAGTTATAGAGGTACTGGAGGTCGCATACCTGCTTTCTCTCAAAGTCTGTCCTGTGTGTACACAGCCACTGGGTTTGAACGATATCTGGAAAGCTTGTAATGTATTGCTGCTGTGTCTAAGTCTAGGCTGGCTTCTTTCCCTGCCCCCAGCCAAGCCACTGTTCCTGATTTTCCCCTTACACTTTGTGCCAGGAGAATGAATATGCTACAGTATTTGTGCTGTTTTCAGTGAACCAGTTAATCACTGTTACTACATTTCTTTACATTTTGGGTTACATGTGAAGAAATAGAAGAGATTAGCAAAATCTAACAACAAATAGCTTCTCAAAGGAGAAGACCCTCAGGCTGGAGTTGCTCTCAAGTGAGTTTAAGGCCAGAAGGGATCACTAGAACATGTACTCTGACCTGCTTTATATCAGAGGCCATTAAATTTACCCAGTTACCCTTGTATTGAGCCCAATAACTTGTGTTTTTAGCGAAAGCGTATCTTCCACAAAGGCATTCAGTCTTAATTTGCAGACATTGAGATGGAGAACCCACTCCCTCCTATGGTAGGGTTAATCACCCTCACCATTACAAATTTGTGCTGTATTTCCAAATTCAATGTCTGGCTTCGGCTTCCCACCATCAGTTCTTGTTTTGCCTCTCTCTGCTAAATGAAAGACCCCTTATCTGGTATTTTCTCATAGTGAAAGTCCTTTATACATTGTAATAGTCACCTTTCGGACCCTGTCCACACTTGCTGCGGCATGTAGGTACCTGTAGCTACACACCACAATGAAAAGCAAACTCGGTACTCACTCATTGCAGTGTGTAGGTACATGTGTCAGGGAAAGACTTTGGCAGGGGGCATTTGCCTGGGGCCTTTTTCTGCTTCCTCCCTCTGCTAGAGTCTTTTCCCACTTGCGGAGTCTTTCACTGTGGCATGAAAAGGCTCCAACAGTCGGACACTACACTGTTAAAAATAGTATAGCTGTAGAAGGTTCTGCTTGGCCACGTAGAGAGCTGTGTAGGGTATATTCACTGGGGTTCTGGTGTGTAGGGTACTGTAGTCTTCTAAGGAGCATCTCAAGTTTTGGCAATGGGGATTGAGCTAAGAGTTTGGGAACAGCACATTTTTCTTCTGTATGTGGAAAGAAGCAGGAACATAGGTTTGTATGATAAGAGAATGATGAAGTAGTTTCCAGTGCATTAGTAATGGAAGGTTATTAAACATCATCTACTTGGAATAAACATTTTTCAGTCAGAAGGCCTGAAGAGTTGGCTGAGGAGATCTCTGCCCTGCAGATGTTAATTTTTAATAAATCTTCTAATACCAGGGAATTGATGTAATCTGCGTCGATGTAATACTTAGACGCTTGTAATTTGTCTTAGCACCTCATGACATTCTGATTAAAATTTGAGCACTATGCAGTATCAATAGAGCACATGTTAAATAGATTAAGAACTGGCTAACTGACCGATATGAATGGGAATCTTCCTACTTTCCCCTCTACGTTTCTACATAGCAATTATATGTTGCCAATATGAAAATATGTGACATATTGAAAAGGTGGGAACAAGATCAAATTGAATTTAATATTAATAAATAACAGGGGATACTGCACGAATTGAACTAGAAAATTAATAATTATTTACAATGGTAGTTTTTAGTAAAAATGAAGTGGCTACAGAATGAATCAGGAGACTCAGCTTGCCAAAGTCTGATTATTTTGACTGTGGGATAGGGCCCGTTCTATAAGCAGCTCCTGGTTCTCAGATTTTAAAAATCAAAAGCATTTGGTCTTCCGCTTTCATAATTTCATCCAACAGATTCTTATTCTGCTACTATGGGGTAAACCAGCCCATGCCGCATAGATCATAGTCTGGGCACCGCTCTGCGTGAGCATGGTCCCCAACCTGAGAAGAAGGTGCCAGTCCCTACCCTGAAAGAACTATTATTTCTATAAATCTGTTTTTACCACGGGGGAAAAATAAAACACAAAGGCTCCCACAGCTTGCAGTTGCCAGCTAAGCTTAATCGTATCCGTACTCTGTGGTCACACAAAGGGGTGAGAAGAAATGTAAGGCTTCACACACTGAGCCGTGGAGAACGTGTATGTATTGCTGTGGTAGACGTGGTTCAGGACTGATGTCCCAGATTGGGCCTAAGTCACCATCACAAAACCTAGATTTTATAACAACTTTATGGCTTACAAAACAGACATTGGAATTCAGGCTGCTAGCCTGATTTGTGGGCCAAAGAGAGCTCTTCAAATGGCTGCAAGAAGGAAGGTTTCAGAACATGCATTATCAGTTGGGCAGCCAGCACTGTCCTCCAGGCAGGTCGTAAAGGAGACTGACGCTGTCAAGGTAGCCCTTGAGATCTCACCTGTGAACTGGGAAAGGGGCGAGGATGTTAGTAAAACATTGAAAGATGACAAAATTAAAAACCACAAGCAGCTGGTTACCTTTTTTATTCCTCTATTAAGGAACAAAGGCAGACGTTAGGCTTGATGTCAGTGGCAAAGCTTCTCTCTCCTAGGCACTAGCAGAGCCCAAACTTGTAATTCCTTGAAGTAAGCTGCTATACTTGAACTTGTGGGCTGACGGAAGATGGAATTTGTTACCTTTCTCTCAGAAGTAACCTTTCCCCCAAGCTAATGTCAACTCTAAACATGGAATGTGTCACCCGAGAGAAGACAACTTACACCTTGTTTCAAGGGGCAGCTTGAGACAGTGTCATTCTCCACTGTTATCTGCCACTTTTCCTTTGGTTTTTCTGTCTCCAACAGCTGGAGCCAATGTCTGATTTTGATACTTGCAGAGAGACTAAATTCTGTCATTAAGGATAATTTGGCTAAAGAATCTAGTCCCAATTCTCTTCTGGCCCAGGTGACAGCCCTCACTTGCATGAAGTCTTATCTGGGCCAGTGTTAATCTAGCCTTATACAAAGAGTGGTTCTTCAAACCAGAGATGACACTTCTTTCTTGGTAGCGCCAGGCCTTGTGTAATAAGATGATAGACCCACCATGCAGACATCTCTGCCTACTTCTGTCGAGATAATTTTCTTTCTAGCTCTTCATTTTTTCTAACCAGGACCCTCCAGATGATCAAAAATTAGTGTTGCATTTTCTGTACGCCCTGGTATCTCCGTTACAGCTGAAAGGAGGGTTCAATACCTGCTTTTAAAGCTCCCGGACCCTAGAAAGGCGAAATGGAGCATTAAGGGTTTAGTTTAAGGAGCTCATCCCATTCTATGAGCCTTTATTTGCATGACAGGCTATACAAGTGTTGTCAAAGTATTAAAGACACCCCTTACTGGTATTTTTCAGAGGTTGGTATGACCTGCCCAGCACAGGACTACACATCCTATTTGGGGTTTGAGCCGCCGGGACTGGAAATTAAACCACCTTTTGAATGTAGGGTGGAGGGGTAAGGTAGCACCTTTCCAAGGGAACCGCTGCCCTTTCATTAGAAACTGAATCTCAAATCTTTCCTGAGTAGGAGTCACCCAGATAGTGTCTCCTTGCTTGTCATTAAGACTTTATTCACTGGTAAGTTTGCTACTCAATGAAATGATCAGAAAGAGGAAAACAGCAACCCTGGGAACTGTGGGAGTATATGGTGTTCACTGGAGGCAGTGAACCATCCCTTACATGGTAACTTTCAGTCCCCAGTGAGCTGATCTAGAGTCATACTAGTAAACCAGAGGTGAAAAGGCTGGTATCATTACCAGTCCACTGAGCCAGCCTGTCCATGGAGTTTCTAAAAGCTTTTAAGGACAAAACCCCTTAGCAGATCTGTGCACATGATTCATTTAGCACAGACTCTCAGATAACTTCCCAGAGGACAACTAAAATAATTTTCATATAAAAGTAAAGCAAATAGCCTGTATTTTGCTTATCCTACCAGCCTTATTGACTGGTGCTGAGTAAGACAGTCTTTCCACAGTGTTGATGAAAAGGTTGGCAACTTATCCTGTGTGGTCTGGGTCAGGGCTGCATAATACCAAGGTTTTTAGCAATCTTCATGCGCTGTTCAACCTGATCCACTAAGACCAAGCAAAAATGTTTGAAAACTGCAGTCAAGCTTCTAAATACTTGCAAAGTCGCAGTCTGAACAAAGCTGAGACAAACTCAATAGTTTAATTATTTCTGTAAATGTATATAACAGACGTTTGTTCCTACTATGGGTCTGAAATGTTCCACTGCAATGCGCTGCCTCTCCCACTGGAGAGGTGGCTGGGACGAGTTATATTTGTCTCCTCATTAGTTCCCAACCCAGTGTTTTACAGATGACATCCAGTGAAACATCAGAGGAACCATGAACTGTTTCACTTCAGTGCTCTTGGAGACAAGTGTCCTTTTGTGGATTGCTGAACTCCCACTCGGCGCTACAAAGGAACTTGACCACAGGGCAAAAGTGGCTTTCATCTCTTAGAAATTACAAGACCAAGTAGCACAACTCCAGGCTCACTTAAATAAAGCAGTTTAGTAAGGTTTTAAGATAAAGCGTCAAGATAATTGTATAAACCTTGATAGAAAACGAGCCCTCTGGTTCTTTACTTAATAGAGGTTTGGACAAATGGAGTGGGGGAAAGCGAGGCCGTCTAGATAAATAGATCCTAGAGTTATTTATAAGCTTTTTTTTTTTAAAGTAGGATGCAGGTATGTTGGAAGTTAGTAGTCAGTTAAATACTGGCAAGAAAAATTGGACCAGAGACAGATCCAGCTGGAACAAAAGCATTTTCCTCCATGGTTGCATGGAAAATTAATGTAACATTAACGTGGCATTGCCTTGTATTCACTCTTAACAAAATTAATCCAATCTGGATGATGAATCTAGATCTATAAATATATTTATTATAATATAACAAGAACTTAACAGTAAACATAAACTATATACAATGCCATTACAGAGAACCCTGGTTGTTTTATATTAGTCACAGAAATAGCCAGTTTTGCTCCAGTGTGAGAAATGAAGAAATAAGCTAAATTGGAAATGTTGAATGTGTTAGGTCTTGTTGACTGCTAGCACCTCCTTTGGAGGTAGACACACACCAACACTAAAATTAGTCCTGCCCCAGGCAGTTAGAAACTTGTGCTCCAATCTTTAGGTTCACACTTGTACCCTGTTTGACATAAATACTTTAAATGACATATTATGTATATAATTTTGTTGTGCTTATTTTTTTCCCTAAAGAATAAATAATCAAAACAACTGCATAACAAAGGTTGGAACTTCACTATCAAAAGGAGAGAGACGTGAGTCACCCTATCGCCTGATTGAGCACATTATTTTTAAATACTGCAAGATACAAATTTCATATTATTTTGTTCTTTTATAAACAATTATTAATAAAATAACTTTAAGGTGATTGGCTAACCATCTGCATTGGTTTCCCCAAAGTTGTAACCAGACCTCCCCTATACAAAAAGGCTAACATATTTGGTATGAAATTCAACTAGATATTGACCATAGTGTCTCTCATACAGGCATTCTGCAAAGGAATCTCTCCACAGAATTACCACCATGGGCTTTAGAATCTAAAACTGTGAAGGCAAACGTAGTAACTCTTTCTCTTTCTGCTGCTCTGTTTGGAAAGAAATCACACAAATCCTCTGCTCAGGGTTATTTTCCATGTGTTAACTGTAAGAATCTGTTTCCCCCCATTATATCCCTGCTCATCTCCCATTTGATCATTCCATTTACAAATTTATAAAGAATTTTCACATCACAATGCTTCTCTGGATAGACAATGTTTTAATATATATATATATAAAAATATAACCCCTGTGCTGTGCATATACTTACAACTCTACACAGTACTCATTCTGTGTCTTTTATACTGGGCTTCACCCAATCCATTTTCTATCATGGGATTTAAACTTGTGTGTTTAAAACGTGTGAATATTTTTATTCTGAAACGTTCTCATTCTGATGCCCCTTAATGAGAGAAGTTTGCATTTAAGACTTCCAGACCTTTTAATTAGGAGATAGGGGTTTTTGTGTGTGTTTTTTTTAAGATGTCCTCTTAGATGTAATTTAAAAACAAAAAGATAGTGGCATATATCCCAACATAAGGAATCTTGATTGTGATCCAAAAATGCGTATATGAGGCATCTTCTTAAATAACTTACTGAAAATGTGGAAATCCCACATCATATGGTTTGTTTTATTAACATGATTCCAATCAGAACATTTTAAAGAGGTTAGTTTAATCAAGAAAATGCCTCTGGAATCTAAAAATAACAATTGCATTAGAGGTTGCAAGCACTGTGAAGTTTTGCTCATACAGTAGAAAACAGGGTAGAAACCACCTTCCACTCCCAACACACAAATGCTGCCATGTAGGGGGCAGAAATCCATACAACCGAAGAAACCCTTTTCACATAGAATGCCATTACAATCAGTTCTTCTCTCTCTTTCTTTCCTTTTTTGGTGCTGCTCTAGAGAACTGCAGTATTTATTTGATCTGATGGAAGACTGACATCAACCTACGCCAGCTGTCACACAAGATATATCTCAGTCATTGGTATTGAAAAGCATGTATTTGTTAAAAACAAATGTAGGAATCAAAGTGGTAAGGACACTTTGACCTTCTTTCAAATAGCCTGATGCCTAATGTGTAATAGTAAAACTAATCTTCTGCACAGTTATGTTAAGAATCAAGCTTGCTCTCTAGGAGTAAAATGCAGATTTTTCTCTTCCCCCAGTTAAAAAATATGTGAAATTCTATTGCACCTGGGTTGACCCAAAGCCTACATCCGTAACAAGTGCCACTACAACATCTAGTGACACACTTGTATTATTAAGTTACACTATCTTACATAGCACGGAGCTCTCTGCTCCTCGTTCACCAAAAGGTGAAGATGATTTTCTACATTCAATGTAGAGAATATTCAAAACTTTAGAGCAATATGTTCGTTGCTTTTGTGTTTTTGTTCTTCTAATTTTATTTATTTTTGTTGTTGTAATAGCTTTTTTTATTTCTTGCCTGCTCTTGGCAGGCAAAACCAGTTCTCCATCCAACTCCTTGGTAGCATCAACCACTCTGAATGTACTTTTTAATTACTACACAGCCATGTCGAAACACAGGGCATGGCATATTGGGTAGAAGCGTCCACGTGTTTGTCTTAGGGTCGTAGGCTTCCATATTCCCCAGCGCAGGTCCTTCGCTGCTAACAATTCCACCGGTGGCATAAATTTTTCCATCAAGAACCACAGCACTATACACAAAAAGAAAAGAAAAGTTTTGCTTAGTATCTTGTAAAACAGTTCACCTTTCTTATAGTTTTTAGTGTCCTTTTGTAACACAAGCCTAACTGGATAACTATTAAAATAGCAAGACACACTTGCAGCTTTAGAAGGCTGAACACCCCTTCCATTAATCTTAATAACCTTCCCCTACCTGCGCTGCTCCTCCATCCCCCAAGTAAGCTTTTCCCACTTTAAACATACAGCAGGGAAACCGTAGAAGACATAACGCACTCAAGCCTATAGAGGGTATCAACAGCACAGCTACTGTTGCAAAGTACCAGGCCTAGATACACACATATGCACCACATACAAGTGTATAAACAAAGGTAGCTGCTATTTAGAAGTTTCTGGCTCCCAGTCCTGTGCATACAAAATGCCTCTTTTATACCACCGGTCTTTGCCAAAGCTGTAAAGGAGGAAACATCCCCTCCTGCCCCCCCACCCCAGACTACAAGCTCAATGAAAACCCTTTCTTGACTCAACCCCTTCAATGGTCAGTTACCTCTTTTGTACACTGTGGAGGTTGGGGTCATGACCACATTTCCCCCTGAGCCAAACCCTCTCCACCCCCATTTTCCTCTCTCAGACTCAGAAACACATCTTACTGCCTGTATGTGGTTGCTGGTGTGAGTGCTGTCTAGCAGACGGCATTACAGCATGCATACAAAGCCAATCAATGGCTATGAATACCGAACAGCATCTGGGGGTGGGGAGCTGGGTGCCCTAGTTTATAAAAAGATTAGCACGTTTTAAAACTTTGCAAATTTTAAATATATTGCAAATAAAGCAAAGTGAACGAATGAGGGTAAGGGAGAGGCTCTGTGCCAATGACTGGGCTCGCTGAACTTAACACTAAGTAGCACATTCACAGATTTCATCGCGCTCATTTTGAAGCAATAAGAACCATACAGAGCGGGCTGCAGCACAAGGAGGAAGAGTTAAAATTTAAGGATGGGACAAATGGAGACTCCTAAAAGATGCCAGCATGAAAAAACAACCAACCAAAATGCCTCTGAAAAAAGAATGTAAAGAACAAGAAGTGGCCAATGTCTTCAGTAGGAATCAGGCTCTGCGGATAAAAACAAAGCTGTACTGAAAACAGTGATGAGGGGAGGATTTAAACAAGACGAGTATGAGTTACTTACATAAGTAAGTAGGAAATAATGAAGATCTTGTCAAAATAACAGTTAATCTGAAAGGAGGTAAATGGGGATACTTGAAACATTTGGTTAACGCGTATATACAAATCAGCAGGGCTGGCTGATATACAGCCCAGGGTCTTAAGGGAATTTGCTAATGAATTTACTGAACCACTGGTAATTATTTTTGAAAAGTCACATAGAAATGGGGAAGTACCAGAGGATTTGAATAAAGCAAGTGTTGTACCAATATTCAAGAAAGCAAAGACTCAGTGTGAGATTGCTAATATCTATTCTGTATAGCCTTACAATTTGCCCTCAACTGAACTCCTACAGAAAAATGATAAAAGACAAAAACACCAAAACACTTTTTCTCAAAATGATCACGCCATATCTGACCTCTCGATCCTCATCCTCTACAGAAACCTGCACAACACCTTCAGAACACAAGCCTGGGAACTTAAATTCATAACTCCGCTTGCCACCAAAAATCAGAGCTGGAGATACTGGATTTATGGCTTTTTATAACAATTTGTAACCTACTAACCCTCCTTTGTCCTATAACTGCAGAGGTATTAACTGCCCCCTTCATCCTGAATGGTCTCTTGCAACATGTATTAACTCCTTATCTGTTCCACACTTGTATTTAGCTGTTGACACTACCTGTCCCAGACTTGAAGTAGCGCTCTGCGTATGCTTCTCTCTCTCTCTCACACCAACAGAAGTTGGGCCAATAAAAGATACTACCTCACCCATCTACTCTGTCTAAATGAATAAATAAATAAAATAAAAGAGAGAGAACGAGACTGAAACTAGGAACCTCCAACCAGACTTTATTTAGTCATATATTCCTAACACTCCCAGCCCATCCATCCATTTGTTAGTTACATTGACTCATTACATCTTGTCTTAAGGGTCTAATCCTTACCCACAGGTGTAACTTTATGTAAGGAATAATGCCACTGAAGTGCACAATTGTTTGAAGGATCAGCGTCTTGAATTGTAAACACTGCAGGGCAGGGAAGCTTGCTTAATATGCGCTTGCACAGAGCCTACCAAAATTGGGGTCCCAAACTTGATTGGAACTCTGAGTACGACTGTAATACTGCTACTAATAAATAATTGCTATTAGTAGCATGACAGTCTGTTATGTATAAGCACCTGGGATGGTGGAATTATGAGAACTAAACAACATGGACTTTCTAAAGAACACAAGACACACTTAGCCGGCTACATTTGGGATAAAGACGTGTGGACACAGTTCTGTACAATGGTGACCTGTGTCAAACTGAGACTTCATCTCTGCCCTAGAAAAGATTACTTTCTAAAGGCTCGAAAGGCTACAATATGAACATATAAATGGCCACATTGGATCAGGCTAATGGGCCACCTAGCCCAGTGGCCTGTCTCTGCTCCTTGGAGTTTAGGGACAGCTGGAGTCTGGTGTTGCATCCCTGACCATTTTGTCACCTAGTCCTCGATGGACCGAGCCTCCATGAATTGATCTAATTCTTTCTTGAACCCATTTATACTTTTAGTCTTCACAGAATCCCCTGGCAACAAGTTCCACAGGCTGACTGTGTGTTGTGTGAAGAAATACTTCCTTTTGTTTGTTTTGAACCTGTTGCCTATTCATTTCACCAGGTGACCCCCTAGTTCCTTTGTACTGAAAGGGTAAATAACACGTCCCTATTCACAAGACAGTCTGGCACAACAGTTTACCAGGGTCACTCTGTTACAATAGGTACAGAATACTGACCGGAGTAAGGGTACAGAAGGCATGTGAACACAGTAGTTTCAGCATGTTTTTGCAGAAAAAGAAAAAAAGAAAAAAAAAAAGGGGGAATTGGCCATATATGTACTGGGCTGCTAGTCCAGCTGTGCAAAGGGACACAGAAGAAGACAGCAGTTTCAGGGACTGGCACTAGACGCTGTGGTATCTGTATTCTTCTGTTAAAGCCCTTGCTAGGGTAATCTTACAACACTTTACTTGAAAAAATTAATTCAAATTGGTTTGGCTAGGAGCACTGCCACATGGGTTAAAAAAAAACTGATGGAAGAATCATCAATAAGGGGTAATTATAAGAGGCACTATTTGACGCAGAGGGAGATGCTTTGGTCTGGTTTTATTTAACATCATCATTAATGATTTGGAAACCTATGTAAGCAGCCCACTAAATTAAAGTTGCAAATTACTGGGAGGTGTTACCACCAGCAGGGAGGACAGACAAAATAATAGGAACACGGGGAAAGGTTAGCAGTATGAATAGGCAATAAAAGGGGATCCAACTGAAAACATGTAAGTAAATACATCTGGGGAAAATACCTATATAGCTTACACATCAAATTTCCAAAAGCATCTCAGGGTTAGCTCCACCAAGGAGATTCAGGCTCAGTGTTGCAAAGCCTGACTTTAGGCCCAGTAGACCCCACACTCCCAAGTTAGGTGTCCAAGCTCCCTATAAAATGCCTGTGGAGAGTTGGGTGCCTAAGAATGGGATACACAAAAGCCCACAGACTGAGTGGTGAGCCATCTACGCTAGCTAGTAGGAAATGCCAATCAGAGGGGCAACCCGTTGTATACAGCTCCACCCCTTATGTGTGCGCTTAAAACCCACCACTCAGCCAGAGTGAGGCAGGCCCCTAAGGCCAGGTCTATACTCGAAAGTTACGTTGACCCAGCTAATTGCTCAGGGGTGTGAAAAATCCACACCCCTGAGCAATGTTGTTAAGCCGAGCTAACCTCCAATGTAGACAGTGCTATGTCAGTGGAAGAATTCTTCTGTTGACTAGCTTCCGCCTCTTGGGGCGGTGGATTAACTAGGCCGATGGGAGAAACCCCTCCCTTCAGTGTAGTGAGTATCTACATGAAAACATTACAGCAGCCCAGCAGATGTGCTTCTGTAGCATTTCAAGTGTAGACAAACCCTTAGTCTGGGCTGGATTGAGACACCTGTCTCTGCTCGGGATTCACAGCCCCAACCACGCTCCTGGAGTCAGGCAACTAAGCCGGGTCAGCCTTTTCTCAAGCAGAAGATGGCAGTGTGCTGCCTAAGTTTCTGCCAGATGGCACGTGCAAAGTCACCATAAGGCATGAAATCACTGAGCTGCTCAGTGCCTAACTCACACTTAAGCCCTGCTGTTCCCCTGCTGCGCTTGCCTAAGGGGCCTGATTTGGTAGGTGTGCACGGTACACATGTAACCTGCACAAGAAAAGGAGGCGATGGTGGTGGTTATGCCCAATAGCCTGGTGATTAGAGCACTCACCTGGGATGTGGGCAACCCAAGTTCAAATCCCTGCTCTGCCTGATTTGGAGCAGGGATGTGAACCCAGGTCCTTTCACCAACCCAGATAATTGCCCCAATCACTGGGTATAAGGATAGGCAGCACCACCGACTCCTCCTCTGTCTGAATGAGGCTCCATACACAAGATAGGTGCGAGCTAGGTATCAAGCAGCTAGGCAGGGTCAGGCTTGAGGCATGTTTATGCATGCTCACCAGCAAAAACTGGGGGCACCTAGGGGCCTCTACGCGCCGACAGGGTTGGTGGAAGCTGAGCAGGTGTTCTCAGCATGCTAGTGGTGCCTAAATGTTGGATTTAGGGCTAGATTAACAAGGGGACCTTAGGCAGTTGAGCATCTAAGTGTAGTCCAAAACTTTAAGGCAGGTGAACGGAAAGTGGTATGTTCATCACTCCCTCTTCCTAAGGGCAACAATATTGCTCTTCTCCTCCCAGCCCCTCAGTTGTAAAAACAAAATTAACCGAGGCTAATGTATGAAGAAAGGAATAATCACAATAATTAGGATGCAAGCTTGTTGTTCGGTGCCATTAACACTAAGTGATTACACGCTGTCAGAACCTGAAGAGAAAGACAGCTGCAAGCAGAAGAACTTTGCTGTGGAAGCAACAAGCCCCTATGCCTGCTCTCGGGGGCAGCAGCTGTAGCGAGCGGAGCGTACAGCCCCGGTCAAAGAACAGCTGAGCTTGGAGGAGTCACTGTAATGCCAAATGGCTGAGAGTAATTTTTCCATAACCGAGGTATTTTTCCATCTTCAAGTGAAATACTTTCCGCAACTCCTGCTTGGAAATCAGACAGGGTGGTGGATGGCTATGCGCTAGACTGGTTCTAATCTCTCCTCTCCGTTCCTGAGGCAAGTGGGTTTATTTTCTTTCATTTAAAACTGCCCATAAGAACATACAAGAACAATCAGCCATACTGGGTCAGACCAATGGGCCAAAGGGGATGTCTACAATGCAATTAACCCCCCGCGGCTGGCCCATGCCAGCTGCCTCAGGCTCTCAGGGATCAAGCTGTACAGTTGCCATGTAGATATTTGGGCTCGGGCTGGAGTCCGAATGTCTACTCCACAATTTTGCAGCCCCACAGCCGAGCCCCGGGAGCCCAGATCGGCTGACATGGGCCAACCACGGATGTTTAAGTGCAATGTGGAGATACCCTATGTGTACACCAGGGGTGGGCAAACTTTTTGGCCTGGGGGCCACATCTGGGTGGGGAAATTGCATGCAGGGCCACGAATGTAGGGCTGGGGCAGGGGATTGGGGTGCAGGAGGGAGTGCGGAGTGCAAGAGGGGGCTCAGGGCAGGGGGTTGGGGTACAGGGAGGGGTACGGAGTGCGGCAAGGGGGTCAAGGGGTTAGGGGCCTCAGGGCTGGGGTGTGGGCTGCAGGAGGGGTTCGGGTGCAGGCTCCAGCCCAGTGCCGCTTACCTGGAGCTACTCTGGGTTGGCAGCGGCATGCACTGGGGCCAGGGCAGGCTGCCTGCATGCCTACCCTGGCCTCACGCCGCTCCTGGAAGTGGCCAGCACCACATCCCTGCAGCACCTAGGGAAGGGGGGGGCAGAGGGCTCCACGAGCTGCCCTCACCTGCGGGTACTTCCCCCGAAGCTTCCATTGGCTGCAGTTCCCCGTTCTTGGCCAATGGAAGCTGTGGGGGGCGGTGACTGCAGGCGAGGGCAGCGCGCGGAGCGCTCTGCCCCCCCCCCCCCCAGGGGCCGCAGTGACGTAGTGCCGGCTGCTTCTGGGAGCGGCCCAGGGCCCATGACGCCACAGGGGTGGTAATCCCGCGGGCCGGATCCAAACCCCTGATGGACCGGATCCCGCCTGTGGGCCGTAGTTTGTCCCCCACTGTGTACAGGGTTCAGGAAGCACCTAGTTGTGCTAGTGATTCTCAACTGTGAACACTCTTTGGAGTTAGGCACCTAATGTGTTTTTTGCAAGAAGCCAGGGGACATTCCCTCATAATCTTTACTCCGGGGGTTAAGGGGCTCAGCTGGATGTGGGAGACCTCCCAGTTCAAGTCTCCCCACACCAGACACGGAGGAGGGGGTTGAGCAACAATCTACCATTTCGCAGGTGAGTGCCCTAAATATTGAGCTATGGGACATTTTGATCTGTGGCTCCCTCCGTCTCTCCTGTTGAAGCTGTGCCATCGTGGAGCAGGGAGACTGGCCCTTGGATGAGTGCTCTATTCTCCAGGCTCCAGCGTCAGTCTCACTCTGAGTATTTATCCACTGTGGAACAGCCTCAATAGGAGTGACTGAGGGACCTCCACATCAGAAGATCCCGTAGCCCAGTGTGCTAGGGCATGTACCTGAGAGGTGACAGATTGCCAGAGAAGTAATTTGAACAGCGGAGGGGGAACTTGAATTAGGTGGTCTCCCACATCCCAGGTGAGTACCCAAACCTTTGGGCTAGAAGTTAGGAGGGAACTCTTCCCCCACAGCTGTTTTGTTAGGCAGCCTCTGAGCACACCAACCGGATCAGACCCTGCAGGTGAATTGGGCTGCTAAATGCCTGTATTCCCTTGGCTTGTGAATCGCTCTGGGGCTTAGGTGGCAGATAGGCATCTGGACGCTAGAGGAAGGCAGCAATGCACACACCCAGAGGCAGAAACTTAGGTACCCAAAGAACTGGGTAACTGCAAGAACTTAGGCACCAAGTGAGTTTAGGCATCTACAGAGTTTGGCAGTTCTGTGGAATCACAGCGAAGCCTAACCCTGGGACTTGGGCGCCAAAGTACTTCTGTAAACCTATACCTTAGCCTTTCTTTTACTCTTTACTCACCCGCAGGACAAGAGAAATACTTACCTACTTTTCATCAGAGGCTCTTAGTGCACTTTACAGAAGTACTATGTACAAGTGATGCATTAGGACTCCATCCCTGGTTTGTAAATAAGTGTGTGAATTTGTGTGCACTGCATGAGCCATCTTGGTTTTTTGCTCTACTGCTTTTGTGAGCAATTGTCTGATTCCACCCACAATAATTCTCATCTCTTTGAGATCACGTGCTTATGTTACAACCAATGATCATTAAGAAAATATAGGAAGTATATAATGTTTAGGACAGGAAATGAATAGCTTATCCAAGTGCAGCCTCAGAGGGGTGGAATTTAGGCTCTGATTCAAGGAAGTACTTAACGGTGCGCTTAAGTCTTTCTCTATTCAGAAAAGCAGGTTAGCAAGTGGTGGGTGCTTTCCATAATCAGGGCCCTCGTTTGGCAGAATATCAATTGCCTAAATTGAAATTTGGCTATGACATTGATTTTTAACATCCACATTCTCACAAAGACATCTAGGGGCCTTGCACATCTCATCCAAAAAAGACCAACCCCAGCAGCACCGTTGCTTCGTGATGAAGCACTGTCAGTACTAACTCAAAGAGGGAAGAATCCTACCTCCTGAATCATCAGCATTACTGTCCACAGCAGCTAGGTCTTGTGTTCCTTAGAGATCTCCCATTCAAGAACTCACCTGGCCCAACCTTTCTTAGCTTGTGAGGGTTACACAAGACAGCAGCACAAGATGGTATGGCTACAGGCTACTATAAATTGTGAGACTTATAAAATTCTCTATACAAACTGGCCAAAAACCATTCATTCTTGGCTGGAAATTCACAACATTTGGAAAAAAAACGTTCTAGTTGTTTCTGAGGTTATAAAAAGACATTTTTAAATGGCTGAATTGGTTTGTCCTTGTGCATCATATTCTGGTTAACTGAACATTTCAAAACTGTTTTTAGTATGCGGAGATACTGAGAATGGGCACAGATCCACACACACTAATTTAATTGGAACAGATCCAAAAAGACAATTAAAGACTAGCAGGTAAATATACATAGAATTTCTTTAAAAAAAAAAAAACCTTCCTCTTTCAAGTATTTACAAGTAAGAAATTAATCCACAAATAATTAGGTTTTGGGAAAATCTGACTAAAAAGAGCAACAGAAGGATACTCACAAAGTGGGCTAATACTTGGATGGGGCACCTCCAAGGAACACCCACTTGGAGGTGACAGTTTAATGGATGCTAATCTCCACAAGGCTCTCTCTGAATTTCGTAACTTTGCTAACTGTGCTAATTTGGTAACTCTGCCCATGTTTACAGAAAGTTTTGAAGCCAAGACACTATGTTTTAGAAGGCTCAAGGTCCAATGCCCAAGTTTTCCATAGGTTTTGTTAGGTGTCCCTGTGTTGCCGCAGATGTTATCTTTCAAATTAGATAAAAAATCAAGGTCCAGACCACTCATGGTCATTAAAGATGTGCTGGAACTTTTTGTAGTTGCATTGTTAGTGCTGGTGCCTTTGACATATTCTAATTATTATCTATCTAACTATATTTCCCCAGTGCTTTCAGTTAGATAGTGTTCCTAAACTGTTGTGTAGTGTTCCTGTGTGCTGCTGAACAGCTGCCACACTTCAACCCAGAGGTGGCTGCATTTTAGTAGTAGCCAAGGCAGTCTCTGTGCATTATTTGTATATCAGTTATGCTTTAATGCACAGTGAGATCCTTCAGGGCATAAACTGCTATATAAATGAAAGATGATTATTATTAGTCCGTTGCTGTGATTTTAATCAGCTGTCCATTGTCTCAAGTCCCAACCACACATTTCCTTCCAGATCTGCTAGAAGACTTAGGTTTTCCCTCTCTACCACTTTTCTCCCAGCTGTAGAAAAACTGACACTGCATGCTGAAAGGCCAGCTTTTAAATTTGTGGGCTTGAGAAGTAGGCAACTATTAAGAAACCATACTCCATAACCACAGCCACCTGGGAATTTCTCTCCAAACAAGCTGTACTCTAACCCATTTCAGTGTCTGAAGTTAATCCTAACTTTGTAACAGGAAATGAATCGGCTGGAGAGCCATAGCTAGTGCCACAAGTTAGCAGGCCCACTAGTTAAGAAGTGAAGTTATGCTTCACTGACCAAGAACCAGAATTTATTTAAAAGGTGAAGAAGAAAAAAAAACCCTAACCCCACCATGTTTGTGTTGTACTGTTCAGCCTGAATCTACGTTTTATTAAGGGTTCCCATTCGGCAGAGCCATATAACAAATCTTACTGGCTAAGAGTTGGAGAAGGAGCCGAAACTGCTTTTCTGTGCCTGTTGGGAATTGCTGGTACTAAATTAGCTTCTCTGGAATCATTGCTGGCCCCACCGTGCTGCTGCAGTTACCCTGTGGAGAATCTCTGTAACACAGCTCTATTTGCATGCAGCCTGAATTCTAAGTAAGTAGGAAAATGGAATTTTTAATCAGACACAGAAACACATTCTGTATTATTTTTGCTTGGAGAAAAATAAACCCTTGAAGAATGAACTGGAAAGGGAGGATAGCTGTCTGCAAAGGGAGGACTTCTGAGCTATATGGAGCAGGGGAGGCTTTTTTTTCCCACTCTTTTGCAGTGTGGAGGGAGGTGACCATCAGGACGGTGCAAAGAGCGACAATCACAGCTCCCAGCCCGTGTCTGCTGCTGTCAGCTGTGACTGCAGCAGAACATGTGGTTGGGGGCCTCCAAACATCCAGCAGTACAAATACAGGCTGAAAATGAGACCATGATCATGTTGCTAAACACATATTTTCATGCTGTTTGGGAAACTCTAAAGATTCAGTTCACCCTAAACACACAATAGGAGATTTTCTATAGGCACAAAGGCCACTTATGTGTCTAACTCCCATTGACTTTCAAAGCAAGCTTGGTATATAACTACCCTTTGTGCCATTCAAATCTTGCCTCAGGTCAATACCAAAAGTCTCATTGTCTACAATGGGATTACGTTTTGTCCCAAAGGCATCCTGAAATTGATATTTCTTTTGCTCATGATTTGGGGATCTGATCAATTTATTTTAAATTGTCATTAAAAAAGAGATTTAAATTGACCTTTACATTTTTTGACAAGTCACCCCTCCCATGCTATACGCAATCACACTAGCTAGTTATTAAAGTGATAAAAACCTTCTGGTTAAAATATAAAAATGAGGTGCACAAACTTTTCCCAGCAAACCAGGCTTTGTATGATCCTGATTGAGGGAGGACCACATTAACATGTGGTTAATTTTTATGTTGTTAAATAACATCTGCCTTTATTTATTTATTTAAATCCTAGATAATGAGGCAACTCATGTAAACTGCATCACACCCTTTAGTTCTGGTTTACAATCTTTAGAGAAAAATATCATTAACTACTGTCTGAACACAGCGGGGTTCTCCTCAATTCAATTTCACTCTTGTTAATACAGAGGAACAATGAAAATCTGTAATTAGCACAGAAGCAGCAGGAACCCAGTGGCATTGGCTGGAAGTTGGTGTGTGATTTTTTTAATCTGTTTGCTGCAGGACAAAATTCAGCTCAGCAGTCAAAAAGATGGCACTCTCTTAAATACAAAAAATGTGGAACTGACATTTGAAATGGCTCTTTGGATTTTAAGGTGTTTTCTGTCCTTATTTTGAAACCAAAAATAAAATACAAGAGGAGTTTTAAAAAATATAAACGTTTAGGCATGTGTTAGCAGTGATGCAGTGTGGCTCCATAGCTGTCTTGGTGGTCAGGAGAGGTGGCTTCTATGGCTAAGATTTTGTCATGGTTATTTTTAGTAGAAGTCATGGACAGGTCATGGGCAATAAACAAAAATTCATGGACGCTGGGACCTGTCTGTGACTTTTACTGCTGCAGCTCCATGGTTTTCCTTGCTACCATGGTGGCTGGGAGCTGCAGGGCTCTCTCTCCTCCCTCCCCGCCAGGCTGTCCCTGGAACCCTGAGGAGGGCCCCCTGAGGAGGCTGTCACCTGTCCCTGGAAACCTGCAGGGAGACCCTGAGGAGACTGTCACCTGTTGCTGAAAACCTGCAGGGGAACCCTGAGGGGGGCTGTCGCCTGTCACTGGAACCCTGCCAGGGCCCCGCTGGCTGCCAGCTCCAGTCCCGCAGCCCCAGAGACTGAAGCAGAAAATGTCAGGGAGGTCTCTGGAAAACAGGGATTAACCTCCCTGACAAAAATGTAGCCTTACCCATGTGAACTGAATATTATCATCCTCATTTTACAGACAGGTAAACTGATGCACAGAGCATTTGTATGGCTTGCCCTGAGGTCATGCAGCCTGTCAGTGATTAGAACCCAAGAGTTCTGCCTCTCCCAGTCTCACATTGCAAATCATGGTACTTAAATATTAAGGGACAAATGTTCAGTATGATGCACAAGGGCATTAAAATACATCCCTAAATATGCATAATGAAGATGAATAAAAACATATTGTATACATCTCCCTTCCCCCTGCCACTCTCACTATTATTATTTAATAATCATTTTCCCCCCCCCCCCAGTAGAAAATACTGAGGCACTGGTAATTCAATCTTAATGGTTTTTCTCACCTGCAGAACTGCCTGGAGTGGTTCATGTTGGGACCTGCTTTAATATTGCCTTTCTCTGGGTCATAGATGGTGGTTGCTCTTGCGTAAGCTCCTCCAAGAATAAAGATGAACCCATTGAGAGTGACTGCAGGAGCATATTTGTTATCTGTCAATGGAAAGCAATACTGAGATCAGTTTCTAGGCTCAGGTTTGGAGTTGGTTTTGTTTATACATTCCCTTTATTTAGAGATAAGTCACGTTTCTCTAAACCTCCAAGGCTAGGGAAAGAAAAATGAGGAAGTCTTTTTTGTTTTCTTTTCGTTTCTCCTAAACTTCTCAAAGGCACTTTTAAAGTTCATCAGTCCTTCATTCCCCAGTAAGCCCCTCCTCCCCCCTTTAAACTGGTACAGTTACAATTATCCTCTCCAAACCCTAATTGAGCCACAGTGAAAGCTCTGTTCTTGTATCTGAAATTAATGTGTCAACTTGTTGCAGAGTTTTGAATTGCTGCAAATCTCAACTCACTTTCCATTTCTGAGCAGTGACTCAGTACAGATGAATCCTAGAGCAAAGAATCCCACTTCTTAATAGTATTAAAAAATAGATTATCTTTTGTATTCCTTTGTTGCTTGTGGGTGGGGCCCAACACATCTAAGCATATTTTCTGGGGCCTAACATTTCTCCCTTAATCTTTCCTACATACATAACCTAGAGCACGATCTGCAGCTGCCACTGACTTCAATTGGAGTTGTAAGTGCTCATCATTTCTGACATGTTAGGCCCCCAAATGTCCTAAACTGATTTCTGTTGAAGTTTCCAGGGAATGCTTTAACACTGAGGAGTTACCCGCAGAGTTATCAGACGATACTTGGTAAAGTTAACCATATCATTATTTTAATAAATAATATCTGAAATGTAGCTAGCAGACTTATTCCATATATCCCTATTATAACACATTATATGCTTATACATTGGGAAACTTTAACAATGCTGGTTGCTATTTCCCATGCCTGGTGTTTGTCTCAGGCTATTTTATTTAACATTTCCGCTAAAATGGGTCCAGCAGTTTCCAAGAACGAGATTGTTGTTCTGCACATATTAAAAAACTTCTCAAATCTTGAGTTGAGAAGTTCTAGCAGCTCCATGCTTTGGAGCAGGGACTTGTAATTTGGCAGAGTGGCAGTCTTTGTGTCAGGGACAATCCTTTTGTTGGTCCAGTGAAAAGGTGCCCAAATTTGGCCAAGTTACAAGCCTCTGAAGAATCTCAGTTTGCACATGTTCAGTAGAATTTGGCAGCTAGTCTCTGAAGATTCATTCTGCACTAGGTGAGAGGGAGAGGCTGGGGGCGGGGCCAGTGGCATATTATCGCCTAGACCGACAAGGCCTAGGCCTAGGGCGGCAAATTTGCAGGGGCGGCAAATTTATAATAGCAGCATTTTTGTAATCGTGGCATCAGTGATGCCACAACTCTACCAATCATAGTGTGTACTGAAATCACCAATGATGGCACAACACCATCTAGTAAACATACTCACGAGAATCCTAAACCTTAACAATATGACCGGAAGGAAGAAATTAAGCGGTTCTCAGTTTTGGATCCATGCGCAGTCCCGCGCTATAAGCGAAATCGTGCTATACAGATGCGCGTTCAAGTGAGAGTCCGCTGTACTTGTAATTTTATTTATAATAAAACTTGTAAATATTCAATTATTTTAATAATATTTAGATTCATTTTAGTTCAAACAAATTTGTAAAAAAAACTAAAATAAGTTCATATGGGGATGGAGGCGGCAAAATCATTAATCTGGCACTGGGCGGGGCTGAAGGATCTGTAACCACTAGACCACACGCTCCTACAGAACCTGCAATTGAACCAAGGAGTCCCAAGTCTTAACATTTCTTTGTGGGTCAGCAAATAGCTGGGAAATCAATAGCAAAGTATGTCTCCATCCCTCTCCAGTGGCAGGACCACATAGACAACACAGGCGTATGCTGCATTAGTTACTGAGGTAGCTCAGGTGGTAGTGGACTGTGCTGTGAATCTAGAGATCTCAGCTCTGCATGGGGAGTCAATATGGTTCCAAGTGAGGGAATTTGTTTTTCCTTTGCATTTTTAATTTTTTTAAAAAACAGAATGTTACATACAAAACAAACACCAAAAACTATGTTAAAAGAACATTATCAAGGTCAAAGCACTCACAAGTTAGGAAATGCCAGAATTAAGGTTGCCTGTTAAACCTTAAGTCAGCCCTCTTGTGTGTATGCCTTATAGTAGTACGTGAGTATGTCTTTAAAATCTGTATTATACGGCATATGCACACGGGACAGAATTAAGGAAACTTTTATTCCCCACTTTTGAGTGGACTTTTTTATTTCAATGTGAGTTGCATGAATGCTTAAAGGTAAGCACATGCTTATGCACTTGTCTTGAACAGGGCCTAAGTTAGTTTCCTTGCAAAGACTACACTGAAAGTAAGTGGCTGTGATGTGATGCATGCTATTGTTCAAGTTTTAGCAGGAAAGACTCCTGCAAAAAGTTGGGCTACAGCATATGCTCAAACTTTTAGTTTCAGCCTCCAGGGGTCATTGCATGTCAGCTGTCTGTAAGCAGTTAGTAAAGCAAAAACAACGAGGAGTCATTGTGGCACCTTAGAAACTAACAAATTTATTTGGGCATAAGCTTTCGTGCGCTAAACCCCACTTCATCGGATGCATGAAGTGAAAAATACAGGAGCAGGTATAAATACATGAAAGGATGGGGGTTGCTTTACCAAGTGTGAAGTCAATCTAATGAGATAAATCAATTAACAGCAGGATACCAAGGGAGGAAAAATAACTTTTGAAGTGAAGTGGTAAGAGAGCGGCCCATTACAGACAGTTGAGAAGAAGGTGTGAGCAGGGCCGCCCGGGGGGATGGGGGGGCAAGTGGGGCAATTTGCCCCAGGCCCCACAGGGGCCCCCACGAGAATATCGGAGGCTCCCCCCACCTCCCCCTTCGCCTTCCCCCATCAGCACGCTGCATCCAGGAGCGGCCCTGGACAGCGCTGCAGCAGCGTGGCTCGGGCCGTGCCTGAGGTCCTCCAGCTCGGAGTCGTGTGGTAAGGGGGCGGGGCTGCGAGCTCCGGGACGCGGCTCACTGAGGTGGGGGTAAGCAGCATGGTAAGCGGCTCTGAGCCAGGCAGCCCCTGACCCCCAGCTCAGAGCCCAGCCCCTCTGAGCTGGGCACCCCCGGACCCCATCCCCCCCCATCCCTGACCCCCAGCTCTGAGCCCAGCCCCTCTGAGCCGGGCACCCCCTACTTTAATGTTTATAAATAATGTATTTCATGTATTTTCAAATTATTAAAAATTAATTTTTGAATGTATTTCACTGGTTATTTTTTACATTTCCAAATACATGTTACTATAGTATTGCAACATTTTTTTATGGAAGGGGCCCCCGAAATTGCTTTGCCACAGGCCCCCTGAATCCTCTGGGCAGTCCTGGGGGTGAGTAACAGTAGGGGGAAATTAGTAATGGGGAAATTAAGTTTAGGTTTTAGTTGGGGGCTGTAGGTGATGGCTAGTGGTGTTCTGTTACTTTCTTTGTTGGGCCTGTCTTGATAGTAGGTGACTTCTCAGTACACCACTAGCCGTCACCTACAGCCCCCAACTAAAACCTCTTCAGCGCATCATCAAGGATCTACAACCTATCCTGAAGGACAATCCCTCACTCCCACAGACCTTAGGAGATAGGCCAGTCCTCGCCTACAGACAGCCCCCCGAACCTGAAACAAATACTCACTGGCAACTACACATCACATAACAAAAACAACCCAGGAACCAAACCCTGCTACAAACCCCGGTGCCAACTCTGTTCATATATCTATTCTAGGGACACCATCATAGGACCTAACCACATCAGCCACACCATCCGGGGCTTGTTCACCTGCACAGCTACCAATGTGATATATGCCATCATGTGCCAGTAATGCCCCTCTGCCATGTACATTGGCCAAACCGGACAGTCTCTACGCAAAAGCAACCCCCATCCTTTCATGTATTTATACCTGCTCCTGTATTTTTCACTTCATGTATCTGATGAAGTGGGCTCTAGCCACAAAAGCTTATGCCCAAATAAATTTGTTAGTCTCTAAGGTGCCACAAGGACTCCTCGTTGTTTTTGCTGATACAGACTAACAAGTCTACCACTCTGAAACCTGTCACCAAGTGTAGAAAGTACTGAAGTGGCTAAAGCAAGTTACTGGAAAAAGACAGGAGGAGTCTGTTGCTAACCAAATATCTATATGCATATGTCGAAAAAACAAATTACCCTTAGGAAAATGTCATTGCTCTTTGTGATTTAAAAAAATAATAATCATGTAATAGAAAGGTGGGAAGAAACTAATTCACTTAGAAGACAGAACAATATCTTCTCAACTCCACTAAGCCATTATAACAGCAGAAAGACTTATCTGTCTCAACACCTCTTATCCCAACTGTTTCAAAATCAAAATGTGTGTGTGTGTGTTCTCCATATTTAACTATCAAATTTTTTCTGGTCTCTCTCTGGCTAACATTCTGCAAGAGAATATATACAGCCCACAAAAGAGAGCTCAGAATTAAACTTCCAAATCTCACAGGAAAATTATTTTGGGCTTCCTCAAGGCAGAAGTAATAACTTCTCAAGAGGCTGAATTCCTGCCTTCATATTCCTATTTATCAGCAAAAAAGAGGAAACCCCCTTGGTTATTTAAATAGTGATATTTTTCTCTTTTTATATAAGCAGATAGGCTGGTTCTCATTCTTTTGCTAGAGTCAATCAACTTTGATTCCTATCACTATTTTCAGTATTTCACCTATTCATAATCTTTTATTGTTTTCAACTTTAGCCACAATTTCTAAGTAAGTACAAAGTAAATTTGAGAGGTTTCAGGAAGGAATACGTTCATAGCAAGCAAACTCTTGATCTCTGGTGAGGACTTATATTATAAAAATATAAGGGAACCCCACAGAGATGGGGATCAGAAAAGATATAAACCAACGTATTTTGTATTACTGTGGCTGCAGTAAACTCCCACAAGTGGCACTGATTTATCTCCAAACTCGTAATTTCCCCCTAGATGTCATGGTTTGATAACCAAACGTTTCCAGTTTCCTCCAGGTGGATGGCAAATATCCATCCTTAGCTCCTACATCACTTGGATGGCACCAATTCCCCTTCCTTTCTCAATTTTCCTCATCAAGGTTGGATAACCTTATTCAAACACTCCACATGCTCCATTTCCCCCCCCTTAAAGGTTACTTGCTAGCAGGTTAGTGACGAAACCAGATGCTAATTGTCCAAAGCCATGTTTTGACTGGGCCTTTTTGATGATGATGATAGATGTGTCGCTGAGCTCCCATGAACAGACAGCTTGGGACCCATTACTGAGGAACAAAACCAAAGCACTCTATATATTAAGTGGCTAGTGGGGGAATGGGTAAATGGGGAAGGACAAAAAAAAAGGAGGAGGAAGGGGTTAGTGTGACCAAACGTCCCGTTTTAGCCAGGCTAGTCCCTTTTTTAAGCCCTGTCCTAGCCGTCCCGAATTTTTTGGTAAAAACTGGCCATTTGCCCCATTGCTCTTGCCAAACTGATCAAGCTGGCAAGAGCAAATGGGACAAATGCCCATTTTTTCAAAAAAGTGGGGTGTGGGGGAATGTGCACGGGTGGGGGGAGGGGGCAAGCAGCAATGCCAGTCCCTGCCTTTGGGAAATATGGTCAACCTAGAAGGGGCTGAAAGAGAAAAGCATTGTCCTTCCCACAAAGAACCCTTTCAGCAGCAGTTTGAAGACATCTGGACACTTTAATCCACTGCCCAGTATTCCATGTATAGTTTTTGCAACAGAAAGTTAGTTGAGATTTAAATGCAAAAAAAAAATAAAAAAAAAAGTTAGGATTTTTTTTTTAAATGGTAGGAAAAAAGGTCCACTGCTTTATTATTTCCCCTATCATTTTGCTAAGAACTATTGTTCAAAGTGAAAGAACTGCATAACTCTGTTCACTGCAATTGTTGCTCTTTAAAATAAAGGGGTAGTTTAAACTCAGTGAGTGATATTCTTTTAGCAGTAAGTTATTCCAGGATGTGGTTTGTACTTGTAGGAAATCACTGGGCAGGTGCGCTTCTTGGGTGGTTGAAAATCTAGCCTATCTGAGACATATACCAATAACCTCAAAATAACAATATGCTCCCTCTGTTATGGCTTATGGCTACAGTATCACATTAATAAACTATATATTCAGTAAGACAGAATTCTAAAATGTCTTCCTGCACTCTCAGCAACTGCTGAAAGATCTTACATTGCATTCCAAACCAGTGCTTGGTTACAGCCTGAAATGGTATTAAAATGAATGGCGGAAATGATCCCTATTGTAAACATCTTATTGAAATCACACCAGCCAAAACATTTTTTTTTTTCAAAAAAATGCTGGCACACCACTGTATGATTGTATCCAGATATTATTCCTACTGAATAGTCCACTGAATTCCTTATGAGGTGAATATATGTATGCTTATGAAACAGACTGGAAAACTAGTTAATGGAAACCAAATCTGCTTTTAAAACTGTGTCTCCACTTCTCCCTGCATATCTAAGGCAGAAAAACTCATGCCTTGTGTAGCAAATCAACATACAGGAATGGAATAAGATGACATCCCTCAGCAGCCCAGAGACTGCAGTCTGATTCTTAACATAGCTTGTGAGGTCTGAACTGCAAATATTGTAATTAGCAGCCAGTTCTCAGATTTCAGACATTTGGCAAGGAGCTGCTGCAGCTCCTTGAAGCCAATGCCCTCGTGGGAACAGGAGGGAAGGAGAAAATGGGAATGAGTATTATACCACTGACCAAGCACACACCCAGCTTCGAATCAATGGAGTGTGCACCAGAGGTGACAGTGCAGAAAATCTAAAGAGGAGGGGTGAGCAAATCTAGGGACTAACCCAAGGGGTAAGAAACACACACTCCATGCTCATCTAAACCAAATAGCTAACCGGCACTTGCTCCCTCTCTGTCTAATATAGGATTTCTGCTTACTATGTGTAGTAGGTCATGATGTTCTGTAATTTCAGAGGACAGGTAATACACCAGAGGCACTTAAATGAATCCTTAGCAAAGTCTCTTGCCTTCAGTCACAATAGTACCTTTTTTCTGTATGAAGGAAATTACTCTTGTATTTTTCAAAAGCAAAAAGCCTACCTGAAATAATTTGTTCAGGTCTGGACACCAACTAACCCAGAAAATGCTGATGAACTGGAGGGAGTTAGAGGACAGCAACAAAACAGACCATGAGGCTGGAGGGATTGACTTGTGAAGAAAGACTAGAAGAGCCGAAATGTTATCAGCTTTGGTAAACAGAGACCTTAATAAATATTGAAACACCAAGGAGGGAGAGGCATTATTTAGAGTGGTACATGTGGATTATAGCTAAGTGAAATGAAGAAAAGGAAAAATTAGGTTTAACACTGGGAAAAAATTCTGAGATCTAGTTGGGTGTAGCATAGTTTCCCAAGGGACACGGTGGAAGACACATTGCTTGATACATTTAAAACTAAGCTGGATGAAGCACTAGAAAATATGCTGTCTGGAACAGTCCAGCCCTGGCAGAAGGATGGACTAGGGCAGGGGTGGCCAACCTTGGCCTGAGAAGGAGCCAGAATTTAACAATGTACATTACCAAAGAGCCACAGTAATACGTCAGCAGCCCCTCATCAGCTCCCCCACCCACCAGCAGCACTGCCAGTCAGTGCCTCTCCCTCCCTCCCCGCACCCCCTGATCAGCTGTTTTGTGGCATGCAGGAGGCTCTGGGGTGGAGAGGGAGGAGCGAGGGCATGGCAGGCTCAGGGGAGGCACAGGAAGGGGTGGAGTGGGGGCAGATCCAGGGGTTGAGCAGTGAGCACCCCCCGGCACATTGGAAAGTTGGCGCCTGTAGCTCCAGCCCCGGAGTCGGTGCCTATACAAGGAGTCACATGTGGCTTCAGAGCCACAGGTTGGCCACTCCTGGACTAGGGAGTCTTCTGCATGACCTTCTTGTCTCTACTTTCTCTGATTCTGAATTTCTAAGAGAAAATCACAGGAATTGTTACTCCTTTAAATTAAACAAGGCAAAATAAGCCCTGGAATTATGAAGTAGAAATGTACAGACATGGTTAATATTGTCTTCAAAGTGTTCAGGACAGCCTTAGTGCTCTGACTGAACACTCAGGCTGGGCATATAATTAGCCGGTTGATTCTCTCAGACATTCCTATGAAGCAGTGATGAAGGCCTCAGAGACCTGGCCTCAGATCTTTCCCTAGTATCTAAATTGCTGATTACCATGCGCTGTCTCAGCACATTCCAGAAAGCAGTGATACCCACCATGGGAGAAAAGGATGCCAAGCACATCTTTGGCCTACATGCAAACGCCTCTAGTGCCTATCTGCCCTTTCTGAGGCAAAAGAGTGAACAACATAACCCTGTATACCTGAGATCCTCTTGAGAGAGACAGCCAGACATAAATTGAAATTATAGCTGGTGTTTCTCCTCAGGCCCTAAATGTCTTTCCTTATCCAACCTTACTGAAAGGAATCTAATAGAGTATTGCCATCTTCACCAAGAGAAAGTTTCCATGACAACACATCACTGAGGAGCTGGTAGAGACTTGTGCAAGCCCCTGGTTAGCAGAGACAGCCACAAAAGCAAAATTTAGGCTTCCATTTTAGTAAAAAAAAAAAAAAAGTACGTTTCTTGCAAAATGTGAACTGATATAAACCGACCCAGCCAGGGGAGGTTGGCAGGTGCAGCAGGAGAATGGATGAAGGGGAAGGTGTGTGCGTTGGGGTAAGATCCTGCCAAACACTGTCTGTGTGCCGAGGAAACCACTGAGCTTGGGCACAGCCCCTCAAATCCTTAGGCCAGCTCTGTTTATAATGGTGTGATCATGGTAATAAGAATCTGATACAGGAGTTGGGGGGATGGAATTATTTGATAGGGCCTGACTGGAAATAGTAAAGCGGGCTCATCCTGTTGACAGTTTCAGCCCTCTCAGAGGGTGGGACTGAGCTGACAGGTTGCACCAGCTATTGCCAGGGTATTGTTGCTACTGGGTAATCCTCTTCTGTGTTTCTATGCACCTGCCCCCACAAGCACTTTCAAGAGCACATGGGAGACATCAGATGTAGTCCCATGACATCATCCTACATGCAAGAAAAGGAAGCCAAGCAGTAGCTGCACTGAATGGCAATCCTGCAGCCCCTATCCCTTCCTGCCAGTGCTTGCCTGCCCAGTCTGAAGAGCTGGCATTGGGAAGGATCCTGGAGCCCTGTTCTCTCACTCTACAGCCAGAGGAGGCCCATCCCCATCCACCAATCTGGGGAGAACTTCCGCCATCAGGGGAGAGCTACCCACTTTAAGAACAGAGGGGGCACTCCACCAGTGAGGCAGCTAGGGAAACACTTGCCAGAAGCGAGTCCTAAAGTCACCACCCCTTGCCTCCATGGGGGGAACCTAATGATCCAAAGATGGACATGGTATAAGAAATTAGATTTAGACTAGATACCAGAAACGTTCATGGGTCCCTGACCTGTGCTTCCCCACAGCACTCACCAGATTTTAAAATTTAACTATGGTGCTAAGTAAATAAAACTCCTATTTTGCATATAAACTGGGTGGGTCGCTTTAAATGGAAAACCCATTCAGAAACACAAATCAAAACTTATAGCTGAGTTAATGTAGGCAACTGGTTATTTGATATTGCATAAAGGGTACATTTTAGTGCCCTAGCATTAGACACGAAGTGAACTAAAACACAAAGTGACAAGATAATTATGCTTATTTACAATCACTGACTTCAGCTTGTCTACAGCGGTCTTGTTAAAAAAGACAAGCCTTAGGAAGTTGTGCGTGAAATACATTTTCTTCAGCGCTGTAAGGACAGCATAGCAAGAAATAAAAACGTAAGCAGTGCAAGTATGAATGCTTGGTTGATTTTGTGGCACTACAGTTACCAGAATTGTTACTAAGTGGCAGCTTTGTTAGATGTTAGAGACTGGGAAGAAGAGATGTGAGACTGTTTAACTATAGAATCCTGCCAATCAACATCATCTCAAGTCCACAAAGGGTATGTCTACTTTGCAATTAAAAACCTACAGCTTGCCCAGGCCACTTATTTGGGCTCAGGGGTTTCGGGCTAAGGGGCTGTTTAATTGCGGTGTAGATGTTCAGGTTTGGACTGGAGCTTGGGCTCTAGGACCCTGCGAAGTGAGAGGGTCCCAAAACTCAGTCTGCAGCCCACGCCTGAACGTCTACACCGCAATTAAATGGCCCCTTGGCCCAAGTACCGTGAGCTTGAGTCAGAAGCACGAGTCAGCCACAGAGTGTCTAACCGCAGTGTAGACAAAGCCTTTCAGACTCCACTGAGTATATTTCCAGGTCTGCAGTCATCAAAAAGTTATTACTGCCTGATAACTGTTTCGTGACCTATGGGAAACATGCTTCAGTCCTACTGCACAAGTATCTCATTTGGTACACTTACTGGCAGGCTCAGCAGAGAAGCCAGGGATTAAAAGAATATAGAGCTGGGACTACCTTCTTATTCCTAGGACAAATCCAAGTGGCATAGACTGGAGGCAGATTGGCTGAGCTGTGTAAAAGAGCTCACACTATTGCTGCCTATGCAGTATCTGTTCTATGGAGGGAGGAGTTTGGTCTCCAGCTTGTTTCACTAGCATTGAGATAATTTAAAACAAATCTCAACATTCACGACAAGGTTGGCTTGGATAGGTTAGCACACAACTTTCTGGAAGTGATGGACTTACAAGTATGAGCTACCATATGTCATACCATTCCCAGAGAGTAGTTATCAGTGGTTCACAGCCATGCTGGAAAGGCATAATGAGTGGGGTCCTGCAGGGATCAGTTCTGGATCCGGTTCTGTTCAGTATCTTCATCAATGATTTAGATAATGGCATAGAGAGTACACTTATAAAGTTTGCTGATGATACCAAGCTGGCGGGGTTGCAAGTGCTTTGGAGGATAGGATTATAATTCAAAATGATCTGGACAAACTGGAGAAATAAATAGGATGAAATTCAATAAGGACAAATGCAAAGTACTCCACTTAGGAAGGAACCATCAGTTGCACACATACAAAATGGGAAATGACTGCCTAGAAGGAGTACTACGGAAAGGGATCTGGGGGTCATAGTAAACCACAAGATAAATCTGCTCAACAGTGTAACACTGTTGCAAAAAAAAAAAAAAAAAAAAAAAAAAAGGCAAAAATCATTCTGGGATGTATTAGGAGGAGTCTACTTCCAGTCTACTCCGTGCTGATTAGGCCTCAGCTGGATAACTGGGTTCAGTTCTGGGCACCACATTTAAGGAAAGATGTGGATTAATTGGAGAAAGTCCAGAGAAGAGCAACAAAAATGATCAAAGGTCTAGAAAACATGACCTATGAGGGAAGATTGAAAAAATTGGGTTTGTTTAGTCTGGAGAAGAGAAGACTGAGAGGGGACATAATAATAGTTTCCAAGTACGTAAAAGGTTGTTACAAGGAGGAGAGAGAAAAATTGTTCTTAACCTCTGAGGACAGGACAAGAAGCAGTCGGCTTAAATTGCAGCAAGGGAGGTTTGGGTTGGACATTAGCAGGGCCGGCTCTAGGCACCAGCGTTCCAAGCATGTGGGCACTCTGGCTTTTTTTAATTTATTTTTTGCTTTGACGGCAGCACTCCTCCCCCCGCCCTTTTTTTTCTTGCTTGGGGTGGCAAAAAAGCTGGAGCCAGCCCTGGACATTAGGAAAAACTTCCTGTCAGGGTGGATAAGCACTGGAATAAATTGCCTAGGGAGGTTGTGGAATCTCCATCATTGGAGATTTTTAAGAGCAAGTTAGACAAACACCTGTCAGAGATGGTTCAGATAATACTTATTCCTGCCATGAGTGCAGGGGACTGGACTAGATGATCTCTTAAGGTCCCTTCCAGTCCTATGATTCTATACTTGCCCTCCCTGCATTCTTGTCATTGAATACCTTGGAATCACAGACTGGTTTTAAATTAGTATTACTGGTTGTGGAAAAGCCCTTTACAGGGTTGGTCCTGGTTACATTCAAGAGCTGCTTGTATTCTGGGAATCCGAGCACATATAACACTTATTTAAAGAGTCCATTATCTTATCTAAGGTCAAGAGAGCAGCACATTTTTATTATGGGCATGAAATATGATCTCTACTGGAATTAAACCCATTTTCCTTTTATAAAAAGACCACCAAGTCCCATTCTCTCTGTCTTTGTTTTTTGCATTGGTTTTTAAAGGTTCATCATATTGAATGTGGAATGTCATTCTGTACAGTGTCCCCCGAGCTTTAGTGGGAGGACATTTTATCAATATGGTTACTACTACTACTACTTCACAGTTGCAAAAATAAAGTATATTTTCAATAATCTCAGGACCTTTTGGTTAAGATCAAGCATAGTATAACTATCACAGATGTCCTCCAGTAGGGGAGCAATTTTTTCAGTCTCTTGTGTTAAATGACTTTATAAATTTGCAAATAATTTGGTAGTATTTATTTCCCAATAAAAATCACAGCATGTTACACTTTCAGAATATTGTTAACTCATTACCTACATTTTCTCAAAAAAAAAAAAAAAAAAAAAAAGCACAATTACTATTCCCCACCCCCATCGATGGTTTTGATGTATTTTTGTTGGGAAATAATACAATTTATTTGAAAATGTATGATGTACCCATCTTGGGATATTTTTGGATGATTTTTCCAAGCACGCACGGCCTTGACACCTGCTAGACAATATAACGAGTCCAGGGAATGAATTCTCAGCTCCTGTGGCACTTGTACTATTTTGGTAAGGAAAAAGAATACTTTTTTGCATAATACATTCATTTTTGCAGTATGCTCTGAGCACAGAAAAACCTCATAATGTCACTCAGTCGATTATAGGAACAGCAGCCGTTGTGTCCATGTGATGGAAAAAGCCAGGAAATAGGTTTGTTAGCATTGCTGTAATACATAAATATGATTGTTGGTGGTTGATGCCCTCCCGCTGGGTGCTTCATGCTACATCACATGCATGTCATGTTACGTTAGACTGGACACAAAGCACAGCCAGGGAGAAGGAAAAGAGCAATGCTATATCCGCAGGGGAAGCTATAAACACAGATTTTATAGGGGAAAACTGACTCCCCAAAACTTGCTTCTTCCACAATGCCTGAAATAGGGATGTAGTAAATAAATAAATACATAAATAAAATAATAATAATAATTAATATACAGAAAGGGGGGAAAGTAGTTTATTTTGGACATCCATATGTGCTTGGGCCTCACCTGAATAACCATCATTGTAGTGCTGCACCCTACTGTTGCATCCTAGCTAACACTGAGTTTAAAATCTTTAGGCAAGGTACCCTTGGTTTGAAGTTTCAGAAGAGTCCCATGTTCAAAAGCAATTTAGGTCTGTATCCTCAAAGTTGTTCCGGTGCTTGGGAGTTAGGTGCCTAAATACGTTTGAGGATCTGGGCCTCAGGAAACGAAGTCCCATTGAAAGTCAATGCTATTTAGACTCCTATATGCCTATGTCACTTTTGAGAATGGATCTTAGGGTATGTCTACACTGGAGCTGGAGAGCTGGAGGTGTAATTTTTCAGCCTTCATAGACATACCTGTGCTAGCTCTGATGGAGCTAGTGTGCAAAAAAGCAGAAGTCTAGCCACTGTGGCATGAGTGGTGGGAGGGGTTAGCTATTCTAATACATACATAGGCTCTCAGATGGGATCATACTCAGGGCAGCTAGTCCATTTCCCCACTTGCACCACTCCATTTTTAGCATGTTAGCTTGATCATTGCTAATGTGTGTATGTCTATTTGAGCTGGAAATTATATCTTCCAGATCCAGTACAGACATACTATTAGGCTTCTAAGTCACTTAGGGCTAGCTCTGTAAAGGGATGTAAGTGTCTAAATGCCATTTTAGGTGCCTAGGTGCAAAATTTAGATCCTCAAAACCTCTACTTGGATGCCACCTAATGCAGTAGGCACCTATGATAAAGTCCCCCAGGGGCCCTAATTTCTGCTGGTGGACATGCACAAAGCCACCTAAGTCCTGACACCCAAGCTGCTTGGCACCTAAGTCCCTGCTCTGATGACTATTTATGGATTTAAAAGATTTAGCCGTTAGGTGCTTTTGAAAATGTTAGTCCCCATGTCTTTCTACATGCTTTACAGTCCCCCTTGTTCTGTAAAGCATGTAGCACTCTCCTGGGCACTGTAAACATAACTAATAAAAACAGTGCTGGATCTTCATAGTCCACCTATCTTGTGGATTTTCTATCCTGCAGGGTGAATTCCATTGAACAACATCTATGAGTTACTGCAAAAAAGACCTTCGCTTCCTTTGGGACAAGAGGGATTTCAGCAACAGTAATAATAATCCATTAAATGAATGGCATTGTTTTAGGCATGAAGTGACATTTGATGGCATAACAACATTTTAGCGGACTGTATAATGTATAGAGTATCCATATCTGTGTTACTTCCCTTTCTGTCCCCACCATGAACCCACCCCCTTCTAGCTAAATAACTAGGGGGATTAATGAGTGTCATTTGCCTTGAGTGAAGGATCCAGACCACTGCATCTCCAGGTTAATATATTACATACTGCTGCCAACCCCGTCCAACATTGCTCTTACAAACACCTTTTCCTCAGCCTTATATTAAAGACATACTTACATTGAGCCCCTTTGGTTTACTTATTTTGTGGTACAGACATTTATATCATGACATTTATTTCTTTTTCAAATTGTGAAATGCTGATCACTTACCGATCATTGGAGACTCTATAAAACTCCATGCATTAGTCTGAGGGACATATGACTGCAGGACTCCAGCGGCACGACCAGCTTCATTCACCCCACCAAACACGTAGATCTTGCCACCACAAACAGTGGCAGCTGCAGAATGCACGGCCTTTGGCAGAGGAGCAATTGTCTCCCACTGATTGGTGATTGTGTCATACCTAAAACAAAAGCAATAGGAATAAGTCCAGATAATACGGCGATGGATGTGTTGTAAATGCATGACAGATTGACAGATAAAACAGACTGAGAGATAGGCAGCTAGGCAAACAGATAAAACAGACATGAAAACATACCTTCTAACACTAAAGCAATCCAACTGTTTTGGTAGATAATGCCATTAATGCCACTTTCTATCCTTTGAAGAAGATAATGATACAGGCAAAGAGAAAACCAAATCTATTTCTTCATATGCCTCTCAAGCCTAATTATAGCCTGGGCTAAAGAAACTTAGGACACCTTTGTCAAGATGACTTCCACTAATTAATTTCTACTAATTGGAATACAGTAAGATTATTCTTGCAAATCAGTGTGGTGATATCCAACAGCAACCAGAGGCAGGGAATTGTTAATATACTTAAATTGTTTAGCTTGTGAAACTCATCACATCATCAAACATAATGCAACATGATAGCTCTTTTTACTCTAGTTAACTAGCCATTAATGCACATTTTGTGCATGTGTAAATTGGCTTCATTTAATTGCCACTGTATGTAGCAAGCTACTACTACACTTCATTGCAGGATATTGCAAATGTTAATGGGGAGTTTGCTACTGGAATAAGATTTCCTCATTGCATCCATTTTTAACATGTAGCGCAACAGAAAAGAATATTCATTAGAGCACTAAATTAGTTTTAAGGTCATCAGTATCTGATTTAATTAAGCCATTGACCATAAGGATGTGCAGTTAATAAACAATGGATTAAGATTCATTTTAGACAATGTCACAAGATCAAACATCTATTTTTTTAAATAATGTGGCAGTGATCCAAAGAGCTCCAGTAAAATGAGCCTTGGAGACAGTGGAAAACAACATGGTTCAATATTTCCATGTAATGGTACATTCAGTCAAATAGCAGTTGCCTAACTGGTAGTAACTCGGAGCAGTGGATGACAAACACACAAGCCTTCATCACCCATTTAGAGCTTTGGCACCTGATAACAGGATGGATACTTATAACATGCAAATACTCTAGATTCCTGGTCTTCAGAATCTCTTTCTGAAATGGACATATTTATTCCTAGTGATATTCTCCCTTTGTGACACATCTCTCAGTCTGCCAGGGTATATCTACACAACATCGGGGAGTGAGCCTCCCAGTCCGACCCTGCAGACTAAGTAGTTTGAGCTTCTTAAGTCTCTCTCTGGCATGTTTTCCAAACACTAGATCATTCTGGTTTAACTTCAGTCAGCTCCTAAAGTGTCCACACAGGGATTTGCACCGGATTAACTACATTGGTTTAAAACCAGAATAAAGCTAAATCAATGCAACTTTCTTGTGTAGAGAAGAATCACAACCAGTTCATGCCTTGGCTTTCTGCTCCTTTCTATTTACATTATTCCTTTCATTCTTGTTATCTCCATCTTTAACTTACCTGCCACTTTTACAATAGTGGTGAGTATCTTCTGACACTATGTTCAACGGCTTACAGCCAAGAGAATTAACCTAAAAAATATCCACCTTGAACTCTTTCCTTGACTCAGACCTCTCATTTGACTCTGCTGTTTACAGTACTGGATCCCATCCACCCAAAGGTTTCCCTCTGCAAAAGTGCTCACAGTACTTCTGGCTCTCTACTATGCCAATGCTAGCTCCTGCTTCCCTGTTTCCAAGCCTGTCCACACCGTTCTCTGGTGGCGGGCCTACCAAAACACTGTGGGTCTATTGGCCTCATCCCAGTTTATGGACTAGACCTGCAAAATAAAAATAACCCTCCTTGTTTTGAAAATTCTGCATTCCTCAGCTTTCCCTCGTAGGACTGATCTTTCTCTCACCTCACTCATCTCATTTAGCATGTGCTCTTCCAGAGCAGCTCTCTGCCTTATGAACTCTCCACTCTTTTCATACCTCATCTGAAAACACGTTCCCCCCCCCCTTTTCCTCGGCCTCTTAATTTCTCTCCTTCTAAGGTTAAACAGCCTTATGACTGAATGCTTTAATTTATTCACATTATAAAGTCTTTATGCTATCATTATCAGTAGTTTATAGACCACCAACCCTTCATTATCTTGTACATTATTTAACTTTGGAATACAATTTTCAGGAAGGATGCAATACAAAATAAAGCTTCATTGTGTAGTATCGATCTGCACTCCAAATGGCTCACATGATGTTTAAAATCAAATTAATGGTTTTGCCTTTTTCATTTCCTTCTGACTGTTCTGGATCTTAATGAACTATTCTTAGACAAGGTTCTAGATGTAATTTTGTTAAGACATCAATATAACAGTAGGTTCTGAAACTGTGTGTAGAGACAATTACAAATTATTTTTATATTTAATTTTTTAAACTGTATTCCATGTGCACATATAAATCAAAGTAGTCAGCCAATTTTAGATAAATCTAGAGGCCCTGTATCAGAACAACATACTTCATCGTTCAACACCCTTCAGACAGATAATTACTATGAAGTATCAAAATCCATAAACATTTAGTCATATATATAGTCAGCATATGCTGCCTTTTCAGCTCTCACATATTAAGAAGCCCCATCCATTATCTAGAAACCCAGTTCATAGATCCTCTTCTTCCCTCCATCCGTTATTTGTACACAAGCACAGAATACTCCTGGGGGGATTCTGCGGGACTGCGCACCAGCAGAAAACGCCCCTCTCCCCTCCCACCCCTGTAGAATTCCTGTACTTCCTTGCAGAAAATGTCAGGGAAGCCACGTATGTTTGTGTGGGGGGATGACCATCGATGCAGTTTTTTGGGGGGACTGCCCCTCCCAAACAGAGGTGAGGCATGGGGGGGGGAAATGGTTAAGTGCCACTGCCCCTCTCCCTCATTTCTGCAAGCGCAGAGCTGCCCAGCTGAAGGAAGGAGGCTGCATCTCGGCTCTGCTGACTCTGCAGCTAAATGCTGCCACCAGTGTCAGCTGTGCTCTCCTTTTGTGTGCTGGGATCCTTCCTGTTTTCTGTGCAACAGTGAGTGCTGGCAGTGTGGCTGGGTAAGGAGAGGGTGGGGGAAATGAGAGAAGGGGGTGAGGGGGTGGGGGGAAGAGGCAGTGGGGAAGGAAGGGGGGTGGAACAGGGCAGGGGAATGTTGGAGTGAGGGGAGGGGGTGGTGAAGAACAGAGGATAGGGAAATTGTGGGGGGAAGCGGGAGTCCGGCATGCGGTGTTCCCTCAGCAGAAGCTGGGGCTCCCTCGTTAAGCAGGCCCATTGAACCCTCACCCTAAGAAGCCCTATCCCCCTACATCTAGACCCCTTTTGATGAGCCCCCTGCCCCAGTGAGCCCCCCAAACCCAGACACTCACACCAAGCCCCTTCTCCCCACATCCAGACCCCCCCCGCTGAGCCCCAACCACTTTCACCTGGATCCCCTGCAGTGTCCCATTGCCCCTGCACCCGAAACCCCCCAACAAGCCCCTGTGTATCCAGATCTCCCATTGAGCCCCCTACACCCAGATTGCCCAACACAGAAACCTCTCATCCCACACCTGGATCCCCCCCAAACTAAGCCCCTCCACACTTGGATCCTGGGGGGCTGGCCCTGCCTACCCACACCTGCTGCACCTAGAGCATAGGGGCAGGGCCCTAGGGTGCTTCTGGGGCAGGCCCGGCCATTGTGCTGTGTCAGGGTCAGGTGCAGCCTCACTGCCGAGTCCCTGTACTGAGGGAGGTGGGGGCTTCAGGGTGATCTTCCACCTCAATACAGCCAGTGGTCTGTGCTCCCCACTGCTGTGCTGGAGCCCCATTTATTTACTGACCAATAAAATTTGCAGAATTTTAAAATACTGTGCGTATAATCTTTAATATTTTGGCACAGAGTTCCCTCAGGAGTAACAGAAGCAGACAGGTTGATGTGAAAATCTCTCACCTTAAACATCTAGGGACTTATTTCCTGTTACTCACAAAATTGCCAGAGGGGCTCAATTGAGAACTGTAGTGTCATTGCTATTTCCTTAAAAACCTTCTTCCAAAACCATAGCCCAACAATCCAATCCCACAGAAGATGAGTCTATGTGCTTAAAACATCCATTTCACAGAGTGAGTTTATGATTCAGCTCAGCTGGCACGTACACATTATTTAAATAAATTAATAAATAATAATAATGCATTACACATATCTGTCTATTTATATATCTATTTAGGTTTTAAGAAAGTTGCCCATCTTAGTGGCACATGCTTGGCTCTTTAAAGACATATTAGAAAACAAAGAATGAAATCTTGGCCCCAGCTCATAACAGTATCATAATGTATACTCGCAAAGGAGCTGACTAAAAATTGCACAGACAGTCTTAATTCTGGAACTTCCTAATTTCTGAGTGCTTGACTTTGCAACTTCAACATTCTTGTAATGCAGTGTTTTGTATGTAATACTATCTAGTCTGGATAATAAATGATCTAAAGGCATAGATGGTCTCCTGAGGCTGTATTTCTGTGCCCCATCCAAAGCAAACCGGCACATTCAAAGAGCAATGTCCAATCCACACTATAGTGGAAAATGTAATCTCTCTATTAGTGCAGGTCATAACCACACACCCCCTCACACAAGGAAGGAACTGGGAAGTTCTGAGTTGGGTTTTAATTGTGCATGTGACATCAGAAAATTGAGCAATTAAATTAACATTATTCTGAACATTAATGATTCTCCTGAAAGAGATGACCCAGATTCAAAATGCCTCATTGCTCATAGACTTGGAACAATTATTTCATCTACCTTCAATTTCCTGAGTACCTTCTAAAATTAGGATGTTGGGGCAATTGGGAGATGTTTCTGTTTGAATAATGTCAGTCTGTGGGTTGAAGTTTTTAAGGTGAACTTTTTCTCTCCTCACTTTTCCACTGTTAAAAGCCCAGAATGTCAATTCCAAAACCGAATGCACAACACACGTGCACACAAATGATTTAAGCAATGAAACTAACACACTCTTTAATCCCTCTACTTCACTTTAATGTTTAAAAACTGCTGATCTCCCAGCATAACCCAAAAGGGACACACAATCTAGGCATGCACTCTGTTCTACCGTTGCTTCTCATAAGTCACTTTTATCGATAATAGCAGATTAATTATAATTGCGAGTTTAACAAATCCCCATCACAAGGGCTTACCTACCCCTGCAGAGGCAGAATGCATTGAAATGATATGGAGAAAGCCTACTATTCTACTAGATAAGCATGCATAACAGGCCTACACTAGCCTTGCTTTTTTAAACTGTAAATATTCTAGCATGCTCAGTTTAAGGCTTGTTGGGGCCTGAGCCACAAAATCTTTCATCAAAACGTGTGTGTCTCTGTGAGATCACAATGTGCAGGCACCACGTGGTCTCAGTTAGTTAAGTTCATTCTTGCAGTGCTGCCAACCCCAAGAGTTCCAAATCATGAGAATTGCCTTAAAATCATGAGATTAAAAAACACATTAGGGGTTCTCTTATTAGCCTTCTGGCTTCTGAGCCATTAGGGTGTATGTTTTCAAGCTTTTCTCCACAACCACAAGGGTTAAAAATTCAATGGAGCTATGACGTGTGCGCCTCACCTTTAAAATGTAAACTCAGATTCTAATGCAATCGTATGACTCTGGGAGCTGGGGATTTAAGAAAAATACCAAATATGATGAGACGTGTGATAACAATTCCAAGAGTCATAAGATTTATTTTGGGGCTGGAGGCTGATCTTGAGGGACGGGGTCTGGAGAATCATAGAATTGTAGAACTGGAAGGGACCTCGAGAGGTCATCTAGTCCAGTCCCCTGCACTTGTGGCAGGGCTAACTATTAGTACTACTATTAGTATTAGTATTAGGAAGGGGAAGGACCGGCTTTGCCTAATTCTCAGCCTACACAGTCACTGGTTTTGGAAATACAAACTGTTCTTTTTTTTGTTGATGGTCTGTTTAAGAGAGAACATGAGAATCAGAGCAGAGAAAGAAACAGACTAGGCAAAAGGACACACCCTAATCAAAACTAAATACAGTCTACTAGTGCACACAGGACACCTGCTTGCATCAGTGTCATTCCTCTTTATCTAAAACAGGATTTAAAAAACAAACAAACCCTCTACACTTCCCTTGTAAAAAAAGCATGGCTTTAAATGACAGGAGAAGAGGTTTGGGAATTTGAAGAAATTTTGCAAACCTATGAAACAGTTCTAGTCCCCCTGGGCCCACTCATCATCAGCTTGGAGTGTACAGCATGCACAATGCTAGCAATTTACTCTTCACTATTTATGCTGCTTGTTTACGTCCCATGTTCTCTCATTCACTGAGACAATCAACAAAGTCAGTTTCATTTTTGTTCATTTCACCTCTGCAATGATGGGATTGCAAACACTGCATGGAAAGGTTTACTCTGAGGGTATGTCTACACTACGAAATTAGGTCGAATTTATAGAAGCCGGTTTTATAGATATCGGTTTTATACAGTCGATTGTGTGTGTCCCCACATAAAATGCTCTAAGTGCATGAAGCCGGAGGATCGCGTCCACAGTACCGAGGCTAGCGTCGACTTCCGGAGCGTTGCACTGTGGGTAGCTATCCCACAGTTCCCGCAGTCTCTGCCGCCCATTGGAATTCTGGATTGAGATCCCAACGGCTGATGATGCAAAACAGTGTCGTGGGGGGTTCTGGGTACATGCCGCCAGGCCCCTCCCCCTCCGTCAGAGCAACGGCAGACAATCGATTCGCGCCTTTTTACCTGGGTTCCTGTGCAGACAACATACCACGGCAAGCCTGGAGCCCGCTCAGCTCAGCTCAGCTCACCGTCCCCATATGTCATCTGGGTGCTGGCAGACATGGGGCTACATTGCTACACAGCAGCAGCCCCTTGCCTTTTGGCAGTAGATGGTGTATTATGACTGGTATCCGTCATCGTCGTGTTCCAGTTCAATCAGAGGCACCTGGACAGACATGCTTTGTCTCCTGGAGACTCAGTCCTGCCGGCCGTCCTATTGAACCGTCTTGACGATGATGGCTAGCAGTCGTAGTACAGTATCTTCTGCCAAGCACCCAGAAGATGCCGAGGGCTATCAGTCATGCTGCACCGTCTGCTGCCAGCTTAAGATGTAAAAAATAAATGGACCAGATTTGTTCTGTATTCATTTGCTTCCCCCTCCCTCCATGAAATCAACGGCCTGCTAAACCCAGGGTTTTGAGTTCAATCTTTGGGGGGGCCATTCTGTGTGACAGTTGTTTGTGTTTCTCCCTGATGCACAGCCACCTTTGTTGATTTTAATTCCCTGTACCTGTACGCCATGTCGTCAGTCGCCCCTCCCTCCCTCTGTCAGTTTCGCGCCTTTTTTCAGACCAGACGCCATAGCACTGGGATCATGGAGCCCGCTCAGATCACCGCGGCAATTATGAGCACTATGAACACCACACGCATTGTCCTGGAGTATATGCAGAGCCAGGACATGCCAAAGCAAAACCAGGACCAGCCGATGAGGCGACTGCAGCGCGGCGACGAGAGTGATGAGGAAATTGACATGGACACAGCCCTCACACAAGGTCTGGCCCCCAGCAATGTGCAAATCATGGTGTTACTGGGGCAGGTTCATGCCGTGGAACGCCGATTCTGGGCCCGGGAAACAAGCACAGACAGGTGGGACCGCATCGTGTTGCAGGTCTGGGACGATTTCCAGTGGCTGCGAAACTTTCGCATGCATAAGGGCACTTTCATGGAATTTTGTGACTTGCTTTCCCCTGCCCTGAAGCGCCAGAATACCCGGATGAGATGTGAGTGGCGATAGCCCTGTGGAAGCTTGCAACGCCAGACAGCTACCGGTCAGTCGGGAATCAATTTGGAGTGGGCAAATCTACTGTGGGGGCTGCTGTGATCCAAGTTGCCAGGGCAATCAAAGACCTGCTGGTATCAAGGGTAGTGACTCTGGTAAACGTACAGGCCATAGTGGAAGGCTTTGCTGCAATGGGATTCCCAAACTGTGGTGGGGCGATAGACAGAACCCATATCCCTATCTTGACACCGGAGCACCAAGCCACCGAGTACATAAACCGCAAGGGGTACTTTTCAATGCTGCTGCAAGCCCTGGTGGATCACAAGGGACGTTTCACCAACATCAACGTGGGATGGCCGGGAAAGGTACATGATGCGCGCGTCTTCAGGCACTCTTGTCTGTTTCGAAAGCTGGAGGAAGATTCTTTCCTCGCAGGCAAAACAGGAAATGAAATTCAAAAGTTCGCAGGGCTTTTCCTGTCTACTTGGTCAGTGCATCTGAGTTGAGAGTGCTGTCCAGAGCAGTCACAATGAAGCACTGTGGGATAGCTCCCGGAGGTCAATAACATCGAATTCCGACCACACTACCCCAAATCCAACCCGCAAAGGCCGATTTTAGCGCTAATCCCCTCGTCGGAGGTGGAGTAAAGAAACCGGTTTAAAGGGCCCTTTAAGTCGAAAGAAAGGGCTTCGTGGTGTGGACATGTCCAGGCTTAATTCGATTTAACCCTGCTAAAGTTGACCTAAACTCGTAGTGTAGACCAGGGCTCAGACATGCGAAGTGTCACACACCTTGTACGACATTTGGTAGCCCTGTTACATGTGTGCCACATCTCAGGTACAATGTTACAATGTGAAGACAGAGACCAAGCTCCACACCACTCATATCCTCTTTTGCCCAGGGGAAGGCGCACTGGTCTAAGAGCCAGGAGATCATGGCAAATACGTCTGATTCTCCCATTTTACTGAGAGGTTGTACACAGTTATGTCCGGCAGAACTGAGAACAGAACCAAGGTCTTTACAATAGTAGTACCAAGTCCCCAGTGCCTTTCAGAATGAATGTCTACTTAGCTATGCTATCTGTCACTAATACTTGTTCTGTTGTAGAGTCAGAGATTGCGATACATTTCACAAATAGCTGTATTACCAACTACAAAGTGTGTGTGTCTCTAGAAGTTGGTCACCATAGAGGCCAATATCGTTTTTCTGCTCCTACTTAATCATTAGCTCAGGCTCAAAAAATCTGTAATGTGGAGCTGAAGAAACTCGGTTTGAACCATGCTCATGATCCATGCTGAGAAAAACAGTAGGTGATCATGCAATTACAGCATGATCCTACAGCACAAAGAGGCAGGTTTAAGGTTGCAGAGGCATTTCTTATTACATGACGGGAGGGGCTGCTGATAGCCCCACCTATTATGAAGGTTGCCTGACACTTCCCATACTAAGACCTTTTTTCATTAACCATTTGGGCTGAATTTTTCTATGCTGGGTGTCTGCCTCATGCTGATTTTTTGTGTGTGGAAAATTCTAGACAAAATGGTTCAGTCTTTACTAAGAATGCAGCAAGAGAGAAATACTTTGTTTTGCCCATGTTAAAACATTGTGGAAGGCTTTTTTTGGACCTGCCAGTATATTGAAAAATCAGTTATTTGCATAGCTCTAATCATAATGCATATACACAAGGAGGACAAATGAAAATTGCACAGGCAACCTTAATTCTAGGATTTCCTAACGTTTGCATGCTTGACTTTGCAACCTTAATATTTTCTTTTAATATAGTTTTTATATGCAATATTTATATATTATTATATATACACACCTCTACCCCGATATAACATGACCCAATATAACACGAATTCAGATATAAAGTGGTAAAGCAGCTCTCCGGGAGGGGGGCGGGAAGCAGGGCTGCGCGCTCCGGTGGATCAAAGCAAGTTCGTTATAACGCGGTTTCACCTATAACGCGGTAAGATTTTTTTTGGCTCCCCAGGACAGCGTTATATCAGGGTAGAGGTGTAATTACATAAAGAAAACTATGTTAAAAGAGCATTAAGTTTACAAAGTCAAGCATTCAAAAGTTAAATGAAACATCTGGTTCCCACCATGCTCTTTTCAGCACACCTCAATATGGATTAAAAGGTGATCCCATGTAATGGATGCCTATATAAGATGAATTTGGTATGTCTCAGCTCCAGTTCCCACACCACAAGCTACTGTGTATTTGTTTTAATACAATTTTTTTTCACTGGAACTTTTAAAAAAAGAGTAAATATTTCTATTTTGCTTATCTTCTGTAAAAGCTTGTTTTGACCAAATCAAAATTTTGGAGCTAATTTGCGTCAACAGTGTGCTTTTACATCACATGTCAAATAATTTCTTTAGGAGGAGACCCTTACCTTTCCACATGATCAACATTGCCTGCCACACCAACACCTCCAATGGTATAAATTTTCCCATCGTACACCAGGCTGTTGTGCCGACACCTTGGGACTGTCATTCGGGATACGAGATTCCAGTTATCAAGTAAGGACATGTAACACCAGACATCAGACAGCGTGACACCAGACTCCATGCCACCTGCCAACAAGGCATGGGTGAGAAAAGGAGAGAATTAAGTGAGAACTTGGATGCAAGTAGTTCACTGTATGTTGCAATCAAAGCCAGTTACTAAGTAAAAGCTCTTCAAATGACATTTGAGTAATTAAAATAAATCACCCTCAATAGGGAGCATCTGTTCCTATGAAGCAGATCTGTGTCATTGCGTCTTTGCGTCTCAAAGGTTTGTTTTTTTTTAAGATGAGATGAGGATATCAAGATGTCAGACGGACATGTGCATTAAGGAATATACACAACAATAAATAACTTCCAATCTATTAAATTACCACACACTTGTAAGAAGGTGTCATGTGGCAGAGACTGACTGGCTTGCTAGACACTGTCCACTCTGAAATCCAGAATGCTTAATTCAGTTAAGTGACAAAGAATGGAAACAACATGTTTTGTACACATATAAAGTAGTATTAAGGGATTTTAAGGTTTAACTCCTAATTTTCAGGCATCACTTCCATGTTTAGTTTGGTTTTCTGTTACAGTGCAGAGCCAGTGTTATAGGCACTGCCAAAGAATTTAAAATGATCAAGCAGTATACTAATACTGGATATTTCTGTAGCTCTTTCTAACTGAAGGTTCCAAAGCGTTTCACTTTCCAACACCTCATAAGGTGGGTACATATTATTATTCTTGTTTTACAGAATAGGAAACTGAGGTACAGAAAGGCAAAGTGATTTATCTAAGACCACACCAGGAGTCAGTGATTGAGCCAGGAACAGAACACAGAGTCTCAGTTCTATGCCTTAATGACAAAACCATGCTTCTTCCTCAGTAATGCTTTACCAAAGGATATTTCATTAAACCTCCTGTATTATCCACTGTGGAACACAGCAGTTTCAGGTGTTTTACTTTATTTTACTTTTACATTTGCTTTGTGTTTCACATCTGAGCAAAGCAAAAAACCCAGTGATACCCAGCAAGTTTTGCACTGAAACTGTGTGAGGCTCCTGACTTTTACATGGTTTCCACCCAGTACCATAAACCGGCCCAGATTCACCAGGTTCACAAGAAAGGGATCTAATAAACTTTGGGGGGTTGGGTTTCATTATTAATCTTTTGCACAACTCTGGTTATTATACAGTCTGCAATGTGGATTCCTAATACGATTCTTAATAGAAACTAGGTTAACAAATTTCAGAGTAGCAGCCGTGTTAGTCTGTATCCGCAAAAAGAACAGGAGTANTGTGCTTGAAGTATAAAGGTGTCTGTTTATATTCAATCATATGGTACATTTCCTTGGGTTGGGGAAAAAAGCAACCTCCAGTAGGTAATTGTAAGGATCCCCCTAGTGGTCCCTGGGTGTAAGTTTGAGTATGTCTGAGAATAGAAAGAATCTCAGGCAAGGAGTGGTTTGCATGGTTTTGAATACCCTCATCACTTCTCCTTATGCTGACTAGAGAGATGTTAGAAGCCCCAGGAGCTGAATAAAAATTATTGCTACCAATTTAGCCAAATCTCTTTGTTTTCCTACCGGTGTTAAGTTCCCCAGTGGAGGTCTTTGTGCAGTGCCGGCCATTTTGTTAACCTAAAAAGAACAGGAGTAGTTGTGGCACCTTAGAGACTAACAAATTTATTAGAGCATAAGCTTTCGTGGACTACAGCCCACTTCTTCGGATGCATCCGAAGAAGTGGGCTGTAGTCCACGAAAGCTTATGCTCTAATAAATTTGTTAGTCTCTAAGGTGCCACAACTACTCCTGTTCTTTTTAGGTTAACAAAATGGCCGGCACTGCACAAAGACCTCCACTGGGGAACTTAACACCGGTAGGAAAACAAAGAGATTTGGCTAAATTGGTAGCAATAATTTTTATTCAGCTCCTGGGGCTTCTAACATCTCTCTAGTCAGCATAAGGAGAAGTGATGAGGGTATTCAAAACCATGCAAACCACTCCTTGCCTGAGATTCTTTCTATTCTCAGACATACTCAAACTTACACCCAGGGACCACTAGGGGGATCCTTACAATTACCTACTGGAGGTTGCTTTTTTCCCCAACCCAAGGAAATGTACCATATGATTGAATATAAACAGACACCTTTATACTTCAAGCACAAATTGTAGTCGGCAACTCTTTTAGATAAACCCTTTTCAGGAGCGTGGCTTCAGGAGCATTGAACCTAACAAGATTATAGGGCTACAGTCTTCTATCAAAAGAAAGATTTCAACAACACTCTTGTAAACAAATATTTTAAGTGTAGGTCACATATTCAGCAGCTCAGTCAATCTTGAATGCAGCAACCCACCATTTAGACCCAACTTCAGCCACTGTTTTAAACTATGTTACTGCAACCTGGAAACCTCTTTCACAGGTTTGATGGTTGTCGAACCTATTCTCTATATAACTGCAAAATGTGCTGTTGACTGCTCTGGGACGAAATTGGAGCTGAAGTGAAATGGAGAGTGATAAAAGCATATTTGTTTGTTTTTTCCTTTCCCCGAGAGGTGGTTGAATAAAACTGGCAACCGTTTCTCCCTGCTTACACTGTACAATACAGATTGCGAGGAGCCAGTGCTTTTCTGCTCCTAATGGGTATGCTACTTACCTGAAAGATAGATGTTGTCTCCAGCGCTGACTACACTGAAAAACTCCCGATCGTAGAAAGGCAGGCTGGCCAACGGGTACCATTTATTGTTTTGAGGATTTAAACATGTGACCGCCGTTAAAGCTCGTTGGTTCATGCCAATCATCTGACGACCTCCCACTAGGACTATTACCTCAGCCACACCTAGGATGCAATTAACCAAAATACATTCTAAGAAAGCGTCATCTCTCACCGGGGAGGTAAGCTATCTAAAAGCACTTTGCAGTCAATCCAGTTCTCTATCCCCATTAAAAATACCCTTAGAAAAACAAGTCTTTTTTTGGTTTCCAATAGTCTGCAGCTAGCCTATCATTTATAATTTGGTTTCTTGAATATTGTTGCAGCTTATTAAAGGCTCATCTATGAAAAATATTTAGGCTGAATGATAAAACAGGAGGCGGGTGTGGAGAAGGTGAAAAGGACATGGTGATAATGGTGAGTGAGGAGTTACAATTTAAACATAGCAGGATTTAATAAGGAGGGTTGGAACCAGTTGTATTTGCATACAACCCCCACCCCCACACAATAGGGAAGATAATATAAAGGCCTCTATATCAAAAGATGGACAATGACTTCAATGGGATCAGGATTTGATCTTAAGCATCTAAACTGCCATCTGGCTTTGTCCTTGATTAATGTATCCTCACACCAAAGACTGATGTATTGAAAACTTTTAGGCTTTATCCCTCTTGGCTGCATTTCTTCAACATTTAAGTTTGTTTTCCATCCACTCCTTCAAAGGGGCCCCTTTTCAAAATACTCTTGTGTGCTTATGTAACACCTACTGACCCTGGTCATCGGTGGGTGGGATCGAACCTGAAACCTCTGGAACTTAGTGCATGAGCCTTTACTGCATGAGCTAAAAGCCAGTGGGCTCTTATCTAAGGCTACAGAGCAAACTCATAATCTCTCTCTTTAAGTGGTCTCGGTGCCACTAGATGGGACAGAACATCACACCAGAGGTTACATTATCCCAAATAAACTTTGCCTAGTTATTAATTATTATTGTTATATGTGCATTATGGTTGTGCGCAGGAACCTCAGTCCTGGATCAGGTCCCCACTGTGGTAGGTGCTGTACAAACACACAGCGAAGAGGCAGTCCCTTCCTTAAAGAGCTTGTTGATTTAGATTTACCTGCGCAGATGGAGATTTCCAAAACCTTTAATCTTAGGTGTACAGTGGGCCAATTTCCCTGCTAGTGTGAATGGGTGATACACCACTGTAGTTACTGGGGCCCATCTACTGAGGTTTTAACTCACAGTTTACTAAGTGCCTGGACTGAGGTAAATCTGAGCAAGACTCTCAGGATCTGCCCCTATACCGGATCCCTATGGTACATCACATTTTAACTGTTTGACACCCTCTGGCCTGAAACACTCACTGTCAAGTGCTTGAGATATTTTGGATTTAGTGCTCAATGTAACAGCAGAAACAGCAGGCCCTGGTGCAAAGAACTATTCACCAGGATATTGGATTGTTGTCCTCCATCATCTGGATTTTTGTGTTTTTATATTGAAGTGTTCTTCAAACAAGTTTACTCTCTTATTAAGATATGAACCTAAAATACTATACAGTTTTAAACAAATATTTCTTAGTAATGAGAGATCATTATTTTTAGTACATACCAGAAAATGTATGTGCTAAAGATAATATGCTGATAATAAATGACCTTGAGAGGGCATCTCACACCCTGCAGCAGACCCACAAAGGGTGTTTGGAGATCCTTTGTGCATCCATAAATGTAGACAATATGCAAAATAAATGGTTCTATATAATTAGACTCTGACCTAAAAAAATATAATCACCCTCCCTTATCCCAAAAGAATTACTTTCCTCTCATCAACAAGCTTCTGTAAAAGGTTTGCATTACATCTATAATTTTATATACAAAGATAAAATAAGCATTTTTCAAAAATCTTCAAACATCACACCATTAGCCGTCTTCAGCAAAAGACTTTTTAGTGTGAATTGTTATTGAAAGTCATCTATGTTTCCTCCTTCTGAAAAGTGCTTCGATTAGGCAGTCTCCACACCCTTTGTGGGTCTGCTGCAGGGTGTGAGATGCCCTCTCAGTCTCCACAATGATGAGGCTTGATATACAGTACATATAACGTACTAGCTTCAATAGCCATGTACATCAGGAAGTCTGCTTAGCCTTGTCATTGTACTTGCTCGGAAGAAGCACCAAGCAAAACACACAGGAAAGTTTCACCTATTTCTTCCACATCTGATTCTTATTTGTTGCAGTTGTTTGATACATACTATTTGTACTAACTTCCAGAGTAACAAGTATTTAGAAATTTTCTAACACTACCTTGAAACAGATTGATTTATTACACTGGAGAATTGCTTCTTCTTTGTTTTTGCTAGACAAAAAACACATGTATGCCCCATGTGGAAAGCTTCTTGAAGCAACGCTTTCTTCATAGATTGTGTGTGTGTGTGTGTGTTTTAAACATAATATATCTGTGTGATCCTTTTGATCTGAATGCGACAAACAGCCTGATCTGATATTGTAAGACTTGTGGTATTGAAATAAGAATACATCTACACAGTGCTGTGAAAGGGAAAACTGCTTTACAATAATTAATCAACTGATCCTCACAATACCCTGAGAGGAAGGTAAGAAAATATTATTGTCCTGAAAAAGCTGAGGTAGAGAGGACAAGGACCACATTTTTAGAAGTGTTGTCTAGGTGTGGGGGCTCAACTTTAAATACAGTAACTCCTCGCTTAATGTTGTAGTTATGTTCCTGAAAAATGTGACTTTAAGCGAAACGATGTTAAACAAATCCAATTTCCCCATAAGAATTAATGTAAATGTGGGGGGGGGGAAGGGGTTAGGTTCCAGGGAAATTTTTTTCATCAGACAAAAGACTATATATATATATATAGATATAGATATATACACACACATACACAGGCACACACAGAGTATAAGTTTTAAACGAACAATTTAATACTGTACACAGCGATGATGATTGTGAAGCTTGGTTGAGGTGGTGAAGTTAGAGGGTGGGATATTTCCCAGGGAATGCCTTACTGCTAAATGATGAACTAGCACTCGGCTGAGCCCTCAGGGGTTAATACATTGTTGTTAATGTAGTCTCACACACTACAAGGCAGCAGGAATGGAGGGAAGGGAGACAGCATGGCAGACAGAGAGACACACCCTGTGTGTGAGAGAGAGAGACGCATATTGACCCTTTAAGTAGGCTGACCCCACTCTCAGTACACTGTCTTTTTAAGTAGATCAGCAAGCTGAGACGGCAGCTGCTGCCAGGAAGTTCCCTCCATCCTAAGTCCTGTCGTGTGTTCCCCCTGCTCTATGGAGATGGGGTAAGTGGGGTACAGGAGCAGGGGGGACGGGGACACCCTGACATTAATTCCCCCCTCCCCCGGCACAGTGGGCAGGAGCAGCACATGGCAGTGGGGGGAGGGACAGCTGAACTGCCTGGCAATTGATAGCCTGCTGGGTGGCTGCCACACAGGGAACTTAGGGGAGCGGGGAGCTGATAGGGGGCTGCTGGTCCACCCTGGTTCCAATCCCCCACTAGCTCCAACGGGCTGCTCTTCCTGCAAGCAGTGGACAAAGCAGGTGGCTGCCAAACAATGTTAGAAGGGAGCATTGCACAACTTTAAACGAGCATGTTCCCTAATTGATCAGCAACGTAACAACGAAACAAGGTTAACCGGGACGACTTTAAGTGAGGAGTTACTGTACTTAGAGCCCTATTTTCACAGGTGCTGATCAACCTGCCACTGAAGTTAATCATTCCTGAACATCAGACCACTCATTTAGGTGCCTAAATATGGATTCAAGTGCTTAGCTTTAGGCACCTTACTTTGATCATTTTGGTGCATGTGTCTAAAAAGTTTGGCTTCCCAAAAATAGAGTAAGCCAAAAGAGGGGAAACTTTTTGGACCTTAAGTGACTTGCCTAAATGCCACAGAAGAAGGGTGATAATATTTCTCAAAGAGAAAACAGGACACTGCGAGTGGCTGGCCTGAGACCTACACCTCCTCCCCATCCCACTCCTCGCCCGCAGGGCTGGCCCAAGCTGCTTGCCTGAGCCCCCTTCCTTGCACAGGAGAAGGCAGGGCTTGGGTGAGCAGCGATGCACATACTAGATAGGGTGACCATAGTTCCCAAAGGCTGTTCCGAGATTGCTGCTCGCCTGAGCCCTGCCTTCCCCCCTGCATGAGGCTGGAGTTGGTATCGCTGCTCGCCCCAGCCCTGCCTGCCTCCCCCCCTGCATGGGGCTGCCATTGCTGCTTGATCAGTTTGGCAAGAGCAAATGGAACAAATGCCCACTTTTGCCCAAAAAGTCAGGACAGCCGGGACAGGGCTTAAAAAAAGGGATTGACTCGGCCAAAACGGGATGTATGGTCACCCTACACAGAAGGAGACAGAGTCGGAACTCTGGACTCTCTGGCTCCCAATCCTGTGCTCGTGAAAGGTGGTGAATGGAAAAGAAATGACACTTACTCCTCCCTTCCTATGCAAACTACAGACAGTCTGAACCATTCAGTCTTGGACTGCAGGAAGTGTCAGATCAGAGAGCTTTTCCTCTGAAGCTAGCTTTGCTTTACCTGCTGATAGCCTGGGCCGGGTTCTTGGTGTCTGCATCTCTTGTCGGGCATGTGGGAGCATGTGATAACGTTTTGCTTCGTTCACTAGATCCCGGCAGGCCTCTGAAGACTTTATCAACTCCTCATTGTCAACAACATTTAGCAGATAACTGGGATGGATGAAGGGGAGGCGGACCACTGCAAGCAACTCCGCAGCATACTGGAGAAAGAACACATGGCAGCCTTAGTGCTTGATTTCAACCATTTGGCGTTTCCTCCTCCCCCATCACAAACACTTCCCCTTATTACCCAACTTGGGAATATATTATACTTTGAGCTGCCCTTAGTACCTGAGCTTTGTTGTACACAGTCCTGATTTTCATGGATCCTGCATACACTCCCCAAACCTTCATTATTGTTCAGGTAGCACAAAGACAACACATTCCTTAGCTGCTCCACTCTGAAGGCTTTTTTTGGGGGGGGGGAGGGGTCCCATATGGAGACAAAAACAATCTTCAAAAGCTGACAATTCTTGTTATACAGAGATTTTGTTGTAAAAGCAGATTCTCAACTTATGCTCAATATAACACCTTATGCACAGGAGACAGGCATTAATCTTCCTAGCTTCCTGAATTCACCTTGAAATTTAAGACTGGCTGCTACATTGAAAACAAATGGCTTTTCTAGCATTTGTGTGTGAAAAAAGCAGATGAGCAGCTTGGGTTTGAATAGCCTCTATGGTGGATACTGAAAAACACCATCCAATTTGTTAACTATCTTTTAATTAGTAGGATTTATTTGTTTGTGAAACAAATCACGTACTTCAAAGTTTCCCTAGAAATCAGATTCCTGTGGATGCTACGCAAATACTGACACTACACCCCATCTTCTAAATAAATAAAATAAACCTTGTAGTGCAAAGGACATTGGAAGAAATGAAGCTGTCTGTCGCCGGTTATTGCTTAAAGGAAAATAAAACCACAAAAGTGAAAATTGCAACTGATAAATGAAGAGTCCATTCACTGAGAACTGATTTTAAATCACTGTTTATCTTACAGCATATCACAGAACACTTCACAGTGAGAGATAGAAGAGTTGGAGAATGCATTTATGGAGCTGGGTATAGGGAACATATCAGGACAATATGATATAAACTAAGTTAAAATGAGCATATTTAGAAGGGCAGTAAAAGAAAGGTGACTATTAAAAGCAACAAAGATGATTGTTATTAGTAAACATTTATATTATCAGAGCACTCAAAGGCCCCAATTGGGATTGGGACCAAGATTCAAGGAAATATTCTTGAAGATTAAGGGGTTGAGCCTGAGAGGCGCTTAACACCCAAAACTTCCACTGAGCTGCAGGTGCTCATTACTTTCTGGAATCCATCTATCTGTTTAGTTGTTTAGACCATGTTCATCACCTTAGTGATGAACAGACTGGACTTCTACATAGAGCGCTTCCATTGATGTGCATGAGCTGAAATTGTGGAAAAGCAGCATCACTTGCCCCATAATCTCAGCCGTGCAGAACACAACGCCATCCACAGCCTCAGAAACAATTCTGACATCATAATAAAAAAGGCTGACAAAGGAGGTGCTGTCGTCATCATGAATAGGTCAGAATATGAACAAGAAGCTGCTAGACAACTCTCTGACACCACATTCTACAGGCCATTATCCTCTAACCCCACTGAGAATTACCAAAAGAAACTACATCATCTGCTCAAAAAGCTCCCTAAAGAAGCAAAGGAACAAATCTACACTGACACACCCCTAGAGACCCGACTAGGGGTATTCTACCTGCTACCCAAAATCCATAAACCTGGGAATCCTGGATGCCCCATCATCTCAGGCATTGGCACCCTGACAGCAGGATTATCTGGCTATGCAGACTCTCTCCTCAGGCCCTACGCTGCCAGCATTCCCAGCTATCTTCGAGACACCACTGACTTCCTGAGGAAACTCAAATCCTTTGATGATCTTCCAGAAAACACCATCCTAGCCACTATGGATGTAGAAGCGCTTTACACCAACATTCCGCACAAAGATGGACAACAAGCCATCAGGAACAGTATCCCCGATACCATCACGGCAAACCTGGTGGCTGAACTTTGTGACTTTGTCCTCACCCACAATTATTTCAGATTTGGGGACAATTTATACCTTCAAGTCAGTGGGACTGCTATGGGTACCCGCATGGCCCCTCAGCATGCCAACATTTTTATGGCTGACTTGGAACAACGCTTCTTTAGCTTTCGTCTCCTTACGCCCCTACTCTACTTGCGCTACATTGATGACATTTTCATCATCTGGACACATGGGAAGGAGACCATTGAGGAATTCCACCAAGATTTCCACAATTTCCACCCTACCATCAACCTCAGCCTGGACCAGTCCACAAAAGAGGTCCTCTTCCTAGACACTACTGTGCTAATAAGCGATGGTCACATAAACACCACCCTATACTGAAAACCTACTGACCGCTATACTTACCTACATGCCTCCAGCTTTCATCCAGAACACATCACACGACCCACTGTCTACAGCCAAGCTCTAAGGTACAACCACATTTGCTCCGATCCCTCAGACAGAGACAAACACCTACAGAATCTCTATCAAGCATTCTTAAAACTGCAATACCCACCTGGTGAAGTGAAGAAACAGATTGACAGAGCCGGAAGGGTACCGAGAAGTCACCTACTACAAGACAGGCCCCAACAAAGCCTGAAAGAAATACGCACCAGCAACTACACACCACACAACAAAACACCAACCCAGGAACCAAACCCTGCTACAAACCCTGGTGCCAACTCTGTCCACATATCTGTTCTAGGGACGCCATCATAGGACCTAATCACATCAGCCACACCATCAGGGGCTCGTTCACCTGCACATCTGTCAATGTGATATATGCCATCATGTGCCAGCAATGCCCCTCTGCCATGTACATTGGCCAAACTGGACAGTCTCTATGCAAAAGAATAAATGGACACAAATCTGACATCAAGAATCATAACATTCAAAAACCAGTAGGAGAACACTTCTCTCTGGTCACTCAATAACAGACCTAAAAGTGGCAATTCTTCAACAAAAAGACTTCAAAAACAGACTCCAATGTGAAGCTGCAGAACTGGAATTAATTTGCAAACTGGATATCATCAGATTAGGCCTGAATAGAGACTGGGAGTGGTTGGATCATTACAAAACCTAAACTTAATTTCCCCAATCCTAATTTCTCCCTACTGTTACTCACACCTTCTTGTCAACTGTCTGTAATGGGCCACTCTCTTACCACTTCAAAAGTTATTTTTCCTCCCTTGGTATCCTGCTGTTAATTGAATTATCTCGTTAGATTGACATCAGACTTGGTAAAGCAACCCCCTCCTTTCACGTATTTATACTTGCTCCTGTATTTTTCACTTCATGCATCTGAAGAAGTAGGTTCTAGCCCATGAAAGCTTATGCCCCCCAAAATTGTTAGTCTCTAAGGTGACATTTTTTTTAGTGTGTGAGTGCCTCTAGTGTCTGGGAATCAGGTGACAGCTGCAGTGGAAGAAGAACGTAGAGATACAGGGATGGAGAAAGGAAAGATGAGTGAGCAGTTGTTGGTTAGAAATATTTCTCAAGTTCTAGTGTGCACAATTGGTTCCACCCTGCTAGGTGATAAGCGATCATACTCATCACAGGAACATCTTCTACCACTTCCCATTTCCCTACAATAAATTTAAAACAGAGGCATCAGTTTGGTAGGACATGCAATTATCTCTTTCCAGTAGGAGTTTGCACTAACCTACCTCCTTAGAGCCATGTCACCGTGATGATATAAACTAAGTTAAAATGAGCATGTGATGTGACTGAAATGGATTCAGTCTGGCAGAGAGAAGAATATGGGTTTTCACAAAATCCAATCACTTCATTTAACAGAGTGTAACAGACATGGAAGTGCTTGGCAGTCTGAAATGTCCAGTTTTCTGAGAAGAGATGAGTGTGTGTTTGCATAACAGTAACACCTCTGAACTTCACAACTATAATAAATAACACAGTAATAACACCTTACACTTCTGAAGCATCTTTTTTGTCAGAAGAGCTCAAAATGTTGCGCACACACTAATTATTGTGAGCCTCACAATACGCCAGGAGGCAGGCAGGTTTTACAGATGGGGAAGCCGAGGCAAAATGAGTAGGGTGACTTGCCCAATGTCAGAGTGACAGAAAGATGACCAGAAGCAAATGCTGACTACCTTAGTCTAACCGCTAATTCAGGAGACTTCCTTAATACAACATGAGATTTGGGAGATGTATTTGCATAAGGCCAAACGCTTCCAGGAAGGATCCTTTGGGTTCAATCCTGAGCATCACGCTGCTCCACTTGTATCAAGGAAGTGGTGTAAAGGGAGTAGAAAACAACAGGGTTTCTCCTTCTGGGGTGGGAGGCATCCTCAGTGAGTATAGAGCCATCTATACCTGGGTCTATGCGACCCGTCCTACAGCCTGCAGCATAGGGGGCATGTCAAAGGTGGGGGAAGCGTGCAGGAAGTGCGGTCTTAGCAGGCTGCCCTGTAGCAATTCCTATTTGTCTGCTTGGGGGTCAAGGTCACTTGTGTGAGACTACTCTAATCTACACCAAACTCTAGGTTGGCCCCACAGAAGCAGCCCCAGGATCAGGGAGACTCAGTGACCTCACTTGTGCCCCTAAATTTTGCCTGGCAGAAGATCAGTTGAGTAGCTGGGCACAGGTAAGAATCTGAGCCCTGCCATCTGCCACTGTTCCGTACAGTGAAATAAAAGATGCTTCCGTGACTCTTTCCTCTACTAAAACTTATTGCGGGGCGGGGGGGGGGGCGGGGAGTTCTGCCCTTTCCCTAGAGTCACAAATGTCAGGGACTTGGCTGCAGACATTTTAATGCCATTAAAATGATGCTAACTTGTGGGAGAGGGAACACAGTCGACATATGGCAGTGGGAGGCAAAGCTCCGATTTCAGGAAGTGCCTTTTTTAAGAAGTCTGGGGGCGTTTAACCTTACAGAGGAGCCAAGATGAAATGCAGAATCAGGACACCAGGAATAATGAGGCTATTGATGGGGACATCAAAGTTTAGCCAGTCAGTCTCTAATGGGGATGCTAATCCCATGCTGTAATGAACTAAACGGAATAGCTAAATAATAGTTTAAGTAATGGAGAAATTGGAATATACACACATCTACAGCTAAGACAGGACAAACAATCTTCCTAAGCATCCTGGTTCATCAGAAAGCTGCCCCTTCTGCCTCTCCAATAGGCCCTGTGCAGGACGCAGCCATACTGCCAAGTAAGACAAAACCCAAGCAAATACTCATGTCATTAAATGAGAACCTGGGGTTAGACACCAGGATGTCTCCATGTTTAGCTTAAATTGGCATTTAGGGGAGAGCTCCCCTCCAGCAACGAGAGGCAATTCTCCGGACTCCACCCGCAGAGATACTGCATTCTTCCCCCAGGCCTCCTAGAATAAATGAGGCAACGGCTGCTGAATTAGCAAAGCACACTCTCTCTTTCGCCCACCTTTCCTTAATTAGATTAGTGAGAAACTCTAACTGTGTTTCTCTCCCTCTCTTCCTCTGTCTGAGCTTGTGGCTCATTGTGAAGGCTAATAATAATTAGAACATGTCGCTCTCTCTCATCAGCATGAAAGCTAATGTCACATATCAAAGCTAATGTCACATTTCACTCTTATTCTTTCCCCACCCAAACAGCTACAGAAATACAGCTGTATGTGTGTGTGAGAAAGAGAGCACACACAGTTGCTGCTCTGCTTCATCACTGCTAGCATTAAGGGTATGTGTCATCTTATTGTTTTTTACCAAGGGATTTGCAGGGTATGTATAATCTCACTGTCTCTAGAGGATGGTAGAGGCTTTTATAAACCAGTGGCTTTTCGCACTTGCTCCTTTAAGCACTATAGTCGATGGCGAGTTTCATTTGGCTTTTCTGATTTAAGTACATCCAAGTGGTCTAGGGATTCTTTCTGATTCTGCCTTGTGACTGCTTCATAGCCTCGTTAGCTATGATTGTATTAAATAGCTTGTGACCATTATCCTTTTTATTGAAGATTGGAATAAGTACTATTAAGCATTTCAACCTTCTTACCATCTCTTATTTGCTCTTCTTCCTTTTCTTTCTCCTTCCCTTGCTCCTTGTACACATATAAAACTTATATGGTTCCCTTTTACATTATTAATATTATTATTATTAATAATAAAATAGTACAATAGATGTGAAGGGCACTTTTCAAAATGTACACGGCAAAACTTTCAAAGAGCAGCCTCCATTTTTGTGGATGCAAGTATGGGCTTACAGTTTGTGCCTGTAATTCCACTGTGGCTACACATTTTTTAGAGCATTCATTTCTCACATTCTGAATGCAAGTGCAAATTGGATAGTCAGAGATGCAAATATTCAGATTTGCACCTGCAATCAATTGGTGTAATTCTATGCAGGAGGTCAGACTAGATTATGATACGATAATGGTCTTTTCTGGCCTTAAATTCTATGAATCTGTTAATTCATTTTTTCAGGTGGTAAAAGGCAGACCACATCTCAGCCCCTTGAGCATCTAGCCCATTGTTTAGACAAGACTCTACTCCAAGCAGTTCACCATTTAAATTCAATCACTGCAATCATAGAATATCAGGGTTGGAAGAGACCTCAGGAGATCATCGAGTCCAACCTGCTGCTTAAAGCAGGATCAATCCCCAGACAGTTTTTTGCCCCAGATCCCTAAATGGCTCCCTCAATGATTGAACTCACAGCCCTGGGTTTAGCAGGCCAATGCTCAAACCACTGAGCTATCCCTCCCCCTATACAAAGAATGAATGAGGCATGAGTATGGGAACAGACAGGACAGCTCTTCAACTGGTGTGGCTCCATTGACATCAATGGAGCTATTCTGATTTATTCCAACTGAGGATATGGCTCATAGAATCACAGACAGTTGGGGATGGAAGGCTAGACCCTCTCACTGACTCTTTGTAGAGTTTGCTCTCCATGGGGGGTGGAGGTGGCAGGGGAGGAGAGCTGGCTTGACAACTCATGAGTAAGGGGGACTGGCTTCGAGGGAAGGAGTAGACAGATTTGGTGTGGGTTGGCTCCTGAGGCACATATACATTTGCCAGACTGCTATTGATTTCATTAGCTCAGCTGGCCAGCAGCTTCTTCACATAGCTTGAGTCCCCGAGGATTTATAAAACCCAGGACAAAATGCCTTTATGTTGCAAAACAGACAGGGTTCCTGCCCCATAGAGCTTACAATCTAAATTTAGATGTGACACAGTGAGCGAGAGAAACAAACCATAAGGTGGCATGCAGTGGGATAGCTCAGGGTTATACCAATCAGATCATACTGAGCAGTGGTGCGCATATGTCGCTGGGCTTCTAGTAGGCAGAAAGCAATAACCCAGTCTGGAATTTGGCCAAGCCTTTGTGGTTAATGGCCCTATCCTGTGGGACCTTTAATGACCACACATAGTCATGACGTGTGTTTAAGATCTCCTCTGAAAGGATGACACCTCTGACACCATAATGCCCCCAGTACTACAGTGGGATATTCACTGGTTACAGTTTTCACAGCATAGTGAAGATATAAATTGTGATGTAAGTGTTAAATATTATTGGGTCAGTACTGACTCAGAATGATGGTACTGCCTGTTGTACCATCAAGATTATTTCTTGCTGATTCGAGATGTCTCATCCATATATCTAACCTTGCATAGTTTATCCACCTAACTTCTGTATATGTTTTCTCCACTTCTGCAGTCAGAACAGCTCTCCAATTGGATCACAGAATATTTTAATGCCATTTACATTTCTGGTTGGTGGTCTGAATGAGGATGTTTACTTTGTTAAACTTTTTGTGACCTTTCTTCCCCTAGTAATTATATCTGTATTATTAGCAGTTTATAGAAAGTGGGCTTTAGTCTGATACCTGACTTTTAAAACTCTCTTCAGTATCACATTTAAAAAAATTGCTTTTTACTCTGAAATCCCCAAGCTAGTAAAATCCTCATAGGTATTCTTTAAACGACTATCACTGTGCTTCTGCTTAGGCTATTGTCACAATAGTATACTGCTAGTTTTAGGAAATATGTTTACTGTTGCAGAATCAAATTTCCTGCTCTTTAAATATTACACTGGAAAGCTATCAAGATTTTTGACATTTTTGAAGTAATGCCCAGAGAGGTCAAAATAATGTTTCCCTGATGCCTTATAGCTCATCTCTCTGTCTCTGTTTTACTATTCTTTCATACAAAAGACCCTTTGTGCTAGCTGCCTAAAGAAACATATTTTAGCTAGAAGTACACATACAGAAGTAAGATTATCCATATTAAGATAGGTTTTTAGTCCAACAAACTGCTGTTTCAGCTGTTAATGCATAATTCTAAGAGACTATTTTTTAACATTTTAAAACTAAACTAGGAATACATTCAATTCATCGGAGAGACTAAGAAGATTAATACACCACAGCCTTAAAAGATTTCTCTGCCTTCTCACACAGAGACTGGGTTCAAATTCAACTGGATTTTAGAGACAAAATAAAAAAATTCTAATCTGACAGTTGCGGCAAAAACTCAGCAGTGCTGTTAAACAATTATGAGATGACTCTGAGTGGTAGCAATGCTACACCCACAATAACACACTGAGACCTGTAGGGGGAACATGTTTTTAAAAAGCAGAGGTTATCCCTTAGTTCCTGGACTGGTGGTCAGATGATGAACTGCATGTTGAGCTGCACTGGCAATGAATGCTAGAAATCAAGAAGTTTCCAGTGGCAAAGACACAAGGCACTGTGGGTTAGTGCCAGGCAAGAGTCTTGACCTGTCCCCACCTTCCCGCTGCTGCTGGAAATCCTCCATGATCTTCTGAACTAGAACTCCCTATATGACACCAAAAAGCCTTCGCAAAACTATAGGTGTCCAAGTGCAATAACAATGGGGAACTGGCTGTTTTTTGAAAGTTTAAACAGAGTTCTCAAGACAGCAGCACCAGTTGCTGATTCGAAGCTTCACTAGAACAAAGCAAAGCTTTATTTTTGGGGCACCACAGTGCTACCTGGTGATCAGGGCAACCACTTCAATGCATATTGCCCATGGGTGCCTCAAGGGCATGCATTCTTTCTAATAATCTCTTCCATATTTATAAGTGTTAGGACAAGTCCAAATCAAATCTCTGTTCTCTGGTGTGCACAGCATTTGTCTACTATTTATTACTGTTTAGTTTGCATTGGTTCAATTTCTTTGAACTGAAAATCCACTAACTATAAAGCTTGAGTATCATTATAGCTGGAAACCTTATAACATAATGAGATGAACATTTGGAATGAAGTCTGGTTCCCAGGCCCCGGACTCACGCAGTGACTCAGTGGGAGGGAGCTACATGTAGAAATCCCATGCACAGCAAGAGGAAAATAGCACCCGCCTCACTTCTTGAAACGAAGTTTTAACATGACATCTTTATGGCAGCACAGCTGACTAAACACCATAATGTCATCAGCGTTGCAGAAAAGGAGCTGCTATCCTGTTCTCCAAACAGTTCATGGAGCAGCACGTGAACATGTATTTCTAGATGTAATGTGATGAGGTTATATTTAAGCACACAGGATGATGAATCATTAATTCATTACACTCAGAATTTATTTCACACTCAGACATTTTAATAAAGAATCTTATCACAAACGTCTTTAGTCAGCAGAATAACTCTACCAAAATAAATGTCCTCAGAAAGTAACAAACCATCCAACAACCAGTGATTGGCATTTCATTTGTTCCGGTTATAAATATACACCCACATATACACCTGTACACACACATATGTACCACAAAGACATGCTGTCAAGATTAAATGGTGTTTATAACGTGCTTTAAAAAGGAAGCGCGCTCCTGACACATACAGCATAGTGATACACACATACAAAGATTTTTTTCCTATTTATAATGCAATCCTGAACTTCATTTCCCTTTCCATTCAGAAAAGCCGGGAGTGTGGCCTAATGTTTGGACCGGATGACTTGGGAGTCAGGAGTTCTCTTCATGATTCTGCCACTGACATAAGTGTGACTATGTGGAATGCAAGTAATCTCATGCATACAGCTACTCTGCATGTGCATGTGCTTGCAGGATGGAGGCCTTAGTCATTCAGTTTCCTCAGCAACGGAAGAAAGAAAAACACTGTTAAAAGTAGGAAGATGTGTTGGTAAAGCCACAAAAAACTGAGAGGGGATTTCAGGACAGGTGCAACTCCCAAAGCTACTTTCAACTTAAAAAAAAAAAAAAATTAAATAAACTAGATTTCAAGTTGCTGGTAGTATCCGTTAAAAATAAAGAGTGCCGTATATCAGCCGTTAGTGAGTAACAGAGAACTCCACCTTTACCCTGCTTTATTAATTAGTGGACCTGTTTTCCCTCTTGTATCACTTCTTCTCTTGATGTGTTTTTTTCATTATTCCCCTGGATCCCTGGGACTAGTATTAACTCACTCATTCTGTTTCCTCCCACTCTTGTTCTTCTCTCTCCAAGCCTGCATTGGTTCTGTGAATTCTTGTTTGTTTGGCCCCCTAGAAAAGGACTTATTTAAACCCCAGATCTTTGAGCAGTTTGTCACTATGTGAAGACACAATGATTACATCTCATTCCTTGCACTCTTCACTTTCCGAGAAATTGGAGTTTGTTACACTGCAATTATGGCATCCATTAGGACTCTTCTGCTTTCCAAAGGGGAGGCTTTCAATGCATTCTGCTATTATGGTAGTCACTAAGGATGGGGTTTCCAAAGGTGCTAGGCACTCAAATTTCATTAAATTTTAAAAGAAGTTGGGTGCCTAACTCCTATCAGCTCCTTTGAAAATCCCAACCTTCATTTCATACTTAGCCCATATTTGCTTTCCTAAAGCTAACACTCTTGGACTGCATTGTTCAGTGAATTCATTTCTTACTATGATGAATTTAAGTAGCTTCCTGGTACTGAATGTCATCGTTTTGAGTTTTCTTATCATTTTCTACCCATTGCTAAGGAAAAGGCTCAGAGTGTTTTTGATACTTTCTGTATCATTAAGCTTCTTCATAACTATGGAACCTTTCTGTTGCTGCATGTTTGACGATATGGGTTAGCTGGGTATTTAAAATTCTCCACGACTATGGTATCCAGACACCTTGAGAGTTGCCCATTTTTCTTCCTTCCAGAAATTCACTGTTTCTTCTTCGTCATTTTCTGCATCCTAACCAAAGTCATTTTATTGCCATTCTCTTTAATTGTCAAAAGGTAGCTCATTGGCGTATATAACGTTTGACATAATGCCACTTTTCCTTCTCCACATTGTCTTCCCTTTCCATCACTCCTAGCTACTAAACTTACTGGTGTGCATGGTGTTCATTCAGCCTGCATTTGCTTTGTCTCAATTTTATCCCATTGCCCCTGCAGTGGTTATGCTCCCTTGCATCACCCTAGGTAATTCCTCTCCTTTCCTCTTCAAATACTTGTAGACAGTTATCCCCCTTTAGCTGTTGTTAGACCAAGTCAAGCATATTCAATCCTTTTAATCTTTCCTTCAAAATCAATTCCTCTAGTCCTTTAATCATTTGTTTTGTTCTTCTCTAAATTACCTTCAATTTGTCTACAAATCTCTGGTTCTCAGGTGCCATTAAGATACTATTTAGACAGAGCTTGCTCTAAGGACACAAGTTCATAGACAGCTCATTAATTTTTTTATGGGTAAGACATTTCATTTTATAAGTGAACATTTTGATGATAAACGGTATTTTTTTAAAAAAGGGCACACTATCATGTCTTTATGGATCACAGAGAATGGTGACATAGCATATGGCACTCTGGTCAGATAATAAATGTACTACTTTAGATCTTTAACGTCTTGAATAGACATTGGTCCAGATCTCCAACTTGAGTATATTGACATCAATCCATTCACTGTTAGCCCAGCAACACTGGTTTGCACTAGCTGAGGATCTGGTCCAGTATCTAGTATAGCCTATCAACACTCCATGTGACAGGTATTCCCCTTCCCCCCGCCCCCCCCCCCCCCCCCCCCCCCCCCCACACACACATTTCACAGAGAGGAAAGTGGAGGTAGGTAAACTGGCTTACCCAAGGCCACACAAAGGCCACACAGTGAGACCATGGCTAAACTAGGATTAGAGCACAAGAGTTTCTGGAATTAAGCCCTGCCTGTGCTCCGACCCCTATACCATGATGCTTTTCACATGACAGTGACTCATTATGCAATATGTATTTTGTATGATCTCCCCAGAGGTAAACTAAGGTTAAAAGGAATAACTACCACGATAAACCCTACCATCTCCTCAATCAGTCTGGAAGAGAAATAAATAGAAAACCAGCAAATCCAGCTTTTCTAGATGTGTCAGTCTATTGCGAGATTTCCAAGTGACAAATAAAAGGAATCCCTACAACCAGTGGTCTGCTTTCACTGCCACCGGAAATTACCTAACCATTCAGGAACCTGACATCAGATGCCATTCCTCTCAGTTAGATTGATTTTATGCAACTGCATTACTAGCAGGGCTGAAAGAGTTATATAAATGTTGCCATATGCAGTTGGCATACCGTTCCAAAGCACTGGGGTACAGTTATTTACCAAATATTAGTTTAATAAATATTTCATTATTTGAGCTCACTATCAGTCTTATGTAGATGGATCGGTGACCTTTGAAAGCTGTTACTCTCCCTTTGTAGCACATCTCAGATGCAGTTTTCTGTAAAGCAGTAAAGCTCTATTATATAGCACCGTAAGACTCCTAAACGGCACACTTAACAGAATTAAAACTGGCGAGGGTATATACTTTCACCCTGCTTTCCACAGCCCATGTCCATTCAGGCGCCCCCCACTGCCACTTTGAGCCTGGCCTTAAGAGGATTAACAACACTAAAAAGAATTTGATACCCAAGGAGTAGCTTTTCAATGGCACAAAGAACAGTTAGGCACCTGATCCTCATTTTCTTGCAGTGAGAACAGGGGACTAAATCCCATTTGTGCTTCTGAAAATATACCTCCCCCTCACCTCCCCCGAAGAAGCTAACATAATATGAGGACTCTGGTGATTACAACCAAGGTGGTGCACAAGCAATAGCAGCTTTCCAAAGAGCTTTTCCTCCCTGGAGCTGTCACCCTACTTACTCCCTGCTGTGGAGAATGAAGAGCTATGTGTAATTTTTTTTTTATAAATATCATCTCAGTTCACCCAGTTGAGATTATCCTGCCTGACTGCATGGAGTTCAATCAAAGGCGGCTGTTTGGGGGAGGAAGGGGGAACAAACAGGAACAAGACCGTGACAGAAATAAGGCTCCTTAAGGGAACAATGCGGGGAACTATTAATTGGGGAATGCCCCTGGCCAGCTTTTAACCAGTCTGGCTAGGTTTATGATTTCCATCTCTCAGTCTAAGCATGAAGGGGATACTGAACCATTAAAGCCCCCCAGGCCTAGGAAGGAAGGGGGCTTGAGTGGGCTGCCAGCAGCTGCCTTGGGGGAGATGCTGCCAGAGACACACAGAGAGGGAGAAGATGCAGCAGGTAGCCTGCCCTTCCCCCCTCAGTCCAGGAGCAGGGATGTCTGGGCTAAGTAGAACTCACTCAGCACTTGCAAGGAAAGAATGAGGTGCAGGTAAGAACCAGGCATATAGGCCTTTTGTTGTTTTACTCTATGCTCTGCCTGCTATGTAACTCTGGGTGAATAATAATGCTTTGTTTTGAGCTCCCTAAGGAAAAGGGCTTACAAGTGCCAAACAGAGCTGGGCCTACAGGATTAACATGCTTGGGAAACAGGGATGATTGCAGCCCAGAGATCCAGTCCCAGTGTAGTTGAACCACAGGGTTCCATGCACTTTAGAAGGAGAAAAATGGATCTAAAACACAGCTCACTCTGTAACCACGGCACCTGCCTTCCCATGCGTCGATGCCTTTACTCACTATGTCAACTTTATGAATTACACAGCAAGCGCTTCTGGGCAAAGACCTTGTCTTAATGTATTTTCAAAAAGCCCCATGCACACACATGACACACCATCCATATACAATACAGGATATAATATAGTGGTTTAAAGAGTGTGCCCTTCATACTCTCCACCATTAAACTGCAGACCCCTGACCAGCTGTACCCCTGCAAGGATTCACCCTTGGTCAAGGACAGCAGTGAGGGGTGCACTGTGCCTTCCAGAGGAATTTTAATTTGTAACTGGAGCTCCACAGGACCCCCCCACTAGCAGAGGCTGCCCAGGGGCTGCCCTGAACCAGCATATTAATCGGTCTCTCGGGCCTCCCACTTTTGTGGCTTTGCTGGCTGGTTACTGAAGCAGTTACTGTGGTTCCCTGCACCCTCTGGTTCCCTGTACCAAGGGGTCTTCAGTGACAGAGCCTGGGTGAATCAATCCCATTATTCCCTGAATGAAGTTAGAGCATCCTGTGATGCTGACAGGCCAGGTGCCAGCTCATGCCAAGCCCCTATGCTTCACCTGAACACTGACAAATACATAGCTGAATTAGTCTGGCTCACCTGTGCGTTAATATTGTTAAAACCGGGATTAGATTTATAAAAACATGTTTAGTGTTTAGACTTGTAAGTTGCTGCATGTATTGATCTCACTTATAATAGCTGTATCCCATGTTACAAGATAATATTTAAGTGTTTGCTCTATAACTATAAAAGTGTTTTCTCTGAAACTGTAAACTTCCAGTCAAGAGAGAAGCACTACCACATGTGAAGTACTAGTTTGCCACAGGAGGTATTATCTCCTCCTGCCCAACAGAAAAAAAGGCTCATATACATCAGACAAACCATTGTGGAACATCAGAAGACAAAAGACTTTGTTATTCATCCCCCCAATGAAGAGGAAACGTGCACATGAACTCGTCCCATCACCTTGAACTCTGGGGGGAAGGCAATAAAAAAATCCCTGACAAGAAGAAGAAACTATATCTCAGTGCTGCTTGGACTCTGGGAGACAAGGATGACTAAGCATAAGATCCCCAGTGCTTGGCCTGGGTTAGCCCTAAAAGGCATATAGAGCTTGATTATCATAGAAGCTTCTATTACCTTTTGAAACTTTTTTCAGAGTGGCAGTCGTGTTAGTCTGTATCAGCAAAAAGAACGAGGAGTACTTGTGGCATCTTAGGCCTTGGCTACACTTACCAGCTAGTTCGACGGCTGGAAATCGAAGTTCTGGGTTCGACTTATCGCGTCTAGTCTGGACGCGATAAGTCGAACCCGGAAGTGCTTGCCGTCGACTGCGGTACTCCAGCTCGGCGAGAGGAGTACCGCGGAGTCGACGGGGGAGCCTGCCTGCCGCGTGTGGACCAAGGTAAGTTCGAACTAAGGTACTTCGACTTCAGCTACGTTATTCACGTAGCTGAAGTTGCGTACCTTAGTTCGAATTGGGGCGGGTAGTGTAGACCAAGCCTTAGAGACTAACAAATTTATTTGGGCATAAGCTTTCGTGGGCTAAAATCCACTTCATCCGATTAAATGGGTTTTAGCCCATGAAAGCTTATGCCCAAATAAATTTGTTAGCCTCTAAGGTGCCACAAGTATTCCTCGTTCTTTTGAGACTTAAGACTTTAACTCTTCGTGTGTGTATGTTTACCTGCTTTAAACCTTTTAAATAACTCTAATTTCTTTTTCTTAGCTCATAAATCTTTAGATAGTTTATTATAGGATTAGCTACAAGTGTTGTCTTTGGTGAAACATCTAGGGTGCAAATGATCTGAGGCAGTGGTTCTAAACCTATTTACCATTGTGGGCTGCATACGCAGCTCTCTGTGTTATGTGGGCCGCATCCACACAATGTATATACTACCTGTATGGCCCTGAGGATGTCACATGGGCTGCAGCTGTGTGCTGATTGGGCCGTAAGCAGCCCATGGGCCGAGAACCAGTAAGTGACTGGTCCTTTGGAACTGAGAGTAACCTGAATATTGTTGTGATTTTTGGTGAGGGGACCAAAAGGCAGGCTTGCCTAAGTGGCAAGATAGACCGGAGCATCCAAGGGGATTGTCTGAGACTCCATGTTAAGGCTGTTTTAGTGCTTGAGAAGTCCATACCTGATGCTTGGTTGGTGAAATCGAAGTATAAAACTCACAACCAGTTTGGGGTTTGTGCCCTGGTTTGTAACGGTCTGCCCCGTGGTTGGCACTCACTGTCATGAGCCACTCCAGACAACTTGACATATCCATTCACATTTGAGAAGTGGTCAATGTACACAACGCATTACCCTGACAGATTCGGCAGAAATGGTGGGTCTGATTCTGTAAAGGTGTTGAGCACCCTGGACTCCCAATGAATTCAGGGACTGCGGATCTGATAGGATTGGGCTCGGCATTTCTCATGCTGGAAGGAGGCGTCATCAAAATTTCTACAGACCATCTTTATCAGACAGAAGACTGGTTAGTCTGACTTTATATCCATCCCCAGAGTAATTTGTTTCTGAGCTCTGAAAATGTAGATGCCACTATAAAATTTTAACGAGAGGGTGTTTCATGCTAAATCTAAAAAGCAAGAGCTTCTGCTTTCAGAAAATAAGCATCGGACTAAGAGCCTTATATATAATACAGCAGGATACAGAGAGGTAAGAAAAAGTTAGAGCAGCCAGCCTGCCACCCTTAAAACCTGGCTTAGCAGTAGGACTGGACATGAAAGCAGCCAACTATTGATACCTTTAACATTAACTGATTCAAAACACTCATCTCCCTGTAGATACATATAAAAAATTGAAAGAAAAACACAGGAAATCAAACACCACAGTGAGAAATTTGGAGAAACAAATAGAGCTATAAAAGCATTTCAGAAGCAGGAATGCAAAAAGGAATGCAACTTGGAAAAAAAAACCACCCCGATTGACTCATAGACTCATAGACATTAAGGTCAGAAGGGACCATTATGATCATCTGGTCTGACCCCCTGCATGCTGCAGGCCGCAAGACCCTTCCCTGTACTCTACCGTTGAAGTCCCCAGTCCTGTGTTTTAGTGACTTCAATCGGCTGAGACCCTCCTGCTAGTGATCCCTGCCCCATGCTGCGGAGGAAGGCGAAAAACCTCCAGAGGCTCGGCCAATCTACCCTGGAGGAAAATTCCTTCCCGACCCCAAATATGGCGATCAGTAATACCCCGAGCATATAGGCAAGAGTCTCTAGCCTGACCCTTGTTGGCCATTATGTTGTTCATGTACCATTGCTTGGTTTTCCTTGGCTACTATGTTTTATCATTAAACCATTCCCTCCATAAACTTATCCAACTTAATCTTAAAACCAGACAGGTTTGCTGCAACATGAAAGTGAAAGAAGAGGAGGTAGTGGTGGCAGTGGCAGCAGCGAGAGGGAAAACAAAAACCACCACTTAAAAAAAAACCAAATTCATAACATCAGCACAGCAGGAGGCAGAAAGAAATATTTAAACCAGCAATCTTGAAAACATAACCTAGATTGCATGGTGATTGACACCCTCTATTTGTGACAGAGAAACAGATTCATTCTGCAAGGTTCTTTCCACTACTGCCCTTGAGAATAATCCCATAGTTTCCATTAAGTTCAGATTCAGTACAGGAGCAGCTCAGAACGGACTGTTTTCATCAAACTTTAAACAAGCAGAGAAACACACAAACAGTACTGCACATTTCCCAAGGCCAGTGGGAGCTGAGAAGGGGCCCATTTCAGTAAATCAACAGCACCGTATACATTTTTTGCGATAATCATAATAATATATATGGCCCAGACAATCCCCTCCAGAAGAGAAGCCTAGAAGGTGGCCACAGAGGCAAGAAAACTCTGTGAAGTTCCCCTCAGAGTCTCATGTACATTGTCCATTTGAAGAGGAGAGAAGAAGTTTTGAGGTGGCTCCCTACAGCCACAGACTGACTGCAGGAACTGTGCTGCCATCAGACGAGTCCCCTGTGGCCGCACGTCTATCTTAGGTACTTACATGGAAGTCATTACCACAGTAACTGAGTACCTCTTCAATCGTTTATCCTCCCAACACCCCTCTGAGGTAGGGAAGTTCTATTACCTCATTTTACAGATGGAGAACTGGGATACAGAAAGACTAAGCGATTTGGTTGAGTTTACACAGGAAGTTTGTGGCAAAGCAAGGAATAATACCTAGGTCTCCTGAGTCCCAGGTTGGTATCCTAACAACTGGACCATCCTCCTTCTTTAAGCAACCCTGGAAAGGATCCAGGGGGAGCTAATGCAACTCTGCGAGTATGTGTACACCAGACCTCAGACGGTTCTATCGGCGCTACCTCTGATCTCGCTAGCATGCTAAAACAGACACGCGGCTGCGGCAGCGCGAAGAACTAGCGACCTGACTACATAGCTATGCTCTCAGACGGGATCATACTTGGGTGGGCTAGCCCGTCCCGCCACTGTGGCTACATTTCTATTTGTAGCATGCCAGCTTGATCAGAAATTACACCTAAAGCTCCTGTGTAGACATACTCTAAAATGGATCAAGTCGTGGTTGTATTTCTTTGGGGAAATAGAGTGGGATCAGCTGAGGTTGGAGCTGCCAGTGTGAGCCCAAACAGCAGCAAGACCAGGGCTGTTCACTTAGTTAAAATGACTGACCCCTTCAGCAAAGCCTGCAGTGACTCATTAACTCAGGCATGCTGCAGCAGCCTATCCCTGGGCAGGAGTGGGGTCAGATGACCTTCAGGCAAATGTATTTCACTCTCACTGCCAGAGCCACAAGTTAGTATGTGAAACAGCACCACTCAGCTAGGAACCCTCCAGCTGCCACGTGGTGTTACAGACTCCTTAGGCTTCCAGCCTGCCCTCGATCCTGTTGCCCCAGCCTTGCTCAAGCCTTGTTCCAGCTCACATCAGCCTTGTCTGTATCTTATTCTTGCCCTGCTCCAACCCTGTTCCTGTCTTGCTTCAGCCCTGCACCTGCCTCCTGACCCCAGATCCTTGGACTGATACCAACCCGACCTTTGACCTGCATCCAGACTCCAACTACCATCCTGATTTGGCTTCTCTACAGATTCTGACCCCAGTTCTGACCCACAGCCTGACTTGGGGCCATGATTTCAGCACCACTCTCAGCCTGGTCCTGATTCTATGTCCAGCTTTGTCTCTTGGTACCTGTTCTCAACCACCGCTCTAACCACCAGGGCTGACAGTCTAGAACCCAGAGCCTGATAGCCAGAAATGGCCAAGCACCTGCTTTGGCCTTCCTTCCCACCCCACTCCCCAAACAGAAGCTCAGCAGGGTACTGGGGAAGCGACAATAACATGGGGGAGGCATTCTCCCTTCTGGGCGGGCCTGGACAGAGCCCATCTGCAAGAGGGAACATTCTGACCCAATACTAAGGTTGGGGTTCAAACCAACAATCAATTTAGGTACTCGGACATCCCCTTATCACCACAGTTAGCTACCAAGATCAGCTAACTGCAAATCTTATTTAGTTATATCTAAGGAGAATGGCAGGTTTTTAAGTGTCACCAATGTAATTCGTCTATCTCAAGGACCATGTTTTGCCTTTATTGTCCTCAAAACCAGTCACTATTTATAACACTTATCTGGAGATAGTGCTAGGCAAGGTAATACATTTAACTTCACAAGTTAAGGGCAACTGCATAACTCAGACAAATGGTGCAGACAAGCTAACCCTAATAAATATTTATATACTACCAGAGGGGGTATCTAAATAGCCAGTAAAGGTACAGTATAATTTTTTATACATAGTGTACTTATAAGGTGGTCATGCTATTAGAATTCAGCACCAAAAAAAATTGTGATTTACTGAGGATTTTTGCTTCCTACTGTTACTGAATGTGCATGCCTTCCCCAAAATGTATCCCTTTCCTGAGGTAACATATCATGCAATTATAAACCTTCAAGATTTATCTTTGACCAAGTCTGCAGCCAACAATTCCAAGAGTCTATGTTTCTAATATACGTGTAGCAAATGAGAAGCTTTTAATTCTAAACAATCAGATGGGGGAAATCAGATTCTGAAATGGCATACAATTTGTGCATAACCTGGAGTCGCTTGCTCTCTTTTTATCTCCACAATCCCATCTTTTATTCATCTTCACATTTAAAATTGCATGGGGATAGTTTCTACTTTAAAGAGGTATTTATGAGAATGGAGGAGAGTGGTTTCTCAGATTATTTTTACCTGAGCTCTGAGTGCAGCGTCCTTTTTAATCCATTTTATCACTGTTTCGTACACCAGCTCTTCTGCTTTGGTGTTCAGGCTGTCATTGGACATGTAGGAAATGAAGTCATCTTTTGAGATATTAAGGATCTCCTCTTGATTCGCCACCTCTGGGAAAATTTGTAGGGCATATGCTTTGGCCATGTTGTATAGTTCACTGCACTGCATAGCTTCAGCCATGGCTAATATTCCTAAGCAGTTGCTGGCAGTCAATTGTTTTTCTAAAAGGAGCAAATAAAATATAAATGAATTAATAAAAATGGCATTATTTCACTGACAAATAGATGCTATGAACGTAAATAATTCTGGTTCACTTTGAATAGCACCCAGCTTATTCCAATGAGTCACCATTAAAAGAAAAAAGTCTACCAAATGCAGTTCCTTTAGATCTGCATCTTAAATCTTTAACTGGGTGGAAGGTATTTTCTGGGCTTGTTTTTCGGTGTGTGGTCTAGTGGTGTGGTTGGGAGAAAACTGTTGACATAACCTTATAATTAAGGACCTCTTCTCTAGTAGGACTCAAATAGTGAGATCACTGCTAATTCTAATGCCTACCATGTTCCTTTAAGAAACAGCAAAGACGTAAACCCTAGTGCAGGTGCTTTAAGAATAAACTCTAGGCTAGGCTCTGAGGACTTTTTTGAGGATGCTACAGTTGCTTCATGATAAGTTATGTCCTACTTAGCTACTAAGCCACTTCAAATAATAATAATAAAAATTCCCCACAGGAACTTTGTTACTATAGAATGTGATGACATTCCTTATGCAAAACACAGATTATACTAATGGTTTCTGTTAAATGTTGTGTAGTGGTGTTTCAAAGCAAATCATGCACAGAGGAGACAGCATTATCTGCTTCCTGGCAAACAAGCAACTGCACAGTGTGTAGTAGTATGTTAAGGATGAGCTATGCTGTACACTTTGCTGTCCTTTCAGCTCCTCTGAAAAAAAAAAATCACCAATAGGAAATTTGTGCAAGAGAGGCTAACAGGTTATTGAGTCTCAGCTTTACTAGCCAAGGCATTAGCAGAATACATTTTATTAAGATTCAAGGCACAAAGCCTAAAAAAGTATGTCTACACTGCAAAGAGAAACCCATGGCACCAACGTTATGGCTTGTGGGGCTCAGGCTGTGGGACTAAAAATAGCACTGTAGATGTTCCTGCTTAGGCTGGATCCTGGGCTCCAAGACTCTGACCCCTTGCTGGGTTTCAGAAAATATTAAAAATATTCCCAAAATGCAGCACTCTTGTTCTGGAATAGAGTGTGCATACATGGAGTTAATCAGCAATAGCTTCTCAGCATTAAACTCACACCCTGCCTTACTTTGGATTAACTTTAATGGGTAAACAAGCCGACATATACACACAAACCTGTTTAAAACTAGGTGGATAAAATAAGCAGGTGATAGAAATCTAAATTCTTATCACCACCAATATTCGGAAAACTAAAGCCAAAAAGCAAATCTGACACCGGAGTCACATCAATCTTGTAATTTTTAAAAGAAATGCCCCAGCCAGACCACCAGGGCATAGCCCTACACATATCTTTAATTCTGCACAATGGAAAACATCTGGTGGAATAAGCCTTTACTCATACGAGAGCAGATAGCCTACTTCAACACCTTTGCAAGTGGGGTCTTTGAGTTCTCAGATTTCTGTTTATCGGGTAACAGGCTTGGGTATAGGACAACTGCACTGGCAGTGGCCTATCTTCTCTGAATGGGGGATGATGATCATATATCTGTGCTGACTTTTCTAGATCTGATCTTGGTATTTTACCTATCTTTAATCCCTTGTAGATGTAGACAGATGTTTCTGAGTGGCCCAGTCTTTCCTTTTTTAGAAGGACCAGAGGGTAGTGTTGACAATTGCTGTTCTTCCCTGAGAAACCTTTTTGTGGCATTCCAAGAGCTCTATATCATTATCCTTTCCCACATATACATAAGGCCATCAAGAAGGTTGTGAAGAGGTGCGGGCTGCGATATATTCAACAGGTTGATGACACTTCATCAATTCTAACATGGCTGGTACAGTGGAACAAATGACTCGGTGCCTTTCCGAGATAAGAGCTCGGATGTAGGCTAGCCGGATGCCGTTCAACTGGGGTAAGACTGAAATAATGTTAGTGGGGGAAGCATTTGGGGGATAATAATGTTGGGGGAAGCAGTTGGCAAAAATTATCTCAGCACCTTTAATTGAAAGGCTTCACCAACTACTTGCATCTGTAGTTCATCATATAGGTGTCTGATTAGATCTTGAAATACTTCTGGATGCCTAGGCAACAAAGAAAGGCTGGAGAACACTTTGCTCCATCTATGATTGAATAAGAGAGTGCTCCATTTTCCCTCTGATGCAGACCTTGCTACAATTATCCATGCCTTTGTCATCTCAAGGCTAGACTTGAATTGCACTCCACATGGGGCTCCACCCCTAGATTATTCAATTGTTAAGTAGAGAGCACATTACACCAGTGCTACGGGATAGCTGCCAACAGATTTCTGGGTGTAATTTAATGATGTCAGTTTTAACCTACGAATTCCTAAATGGTCTGAGACCTGGTTAAATACAAGATCACCTCTCTAACCTTTGACAGACTGTTGCAACGGAGCTCAACGGAGGCACTTGAGCTGGCAGGGCATTCTCTACTTATGCTTTGACTTTGGAATTCGTTCCCTATGTTGATCTGCCAGAGTCTGTATTTGTTAACCTTCCAAGCATGCTACAAAGCCCATCTTTTATCCCAAGTATCTGGGGATGGAGTGGATGCCTGAGCAGGGATATAGGGAGAGATTGGTAGTATGCATGAAAGATTACTTGGCAGAACTGTGGTACCAATGTAACAGGAGTTCAATAATTAGTGTGAGGTCCCATCTGTTTGTGTTGAATATTGTCTTTTTAATTTAGGGAGGATGGAGCATATGAGCTAGGCATTACTAAAATCAGCACAAACACACCTCTCTGTTACAGGCTGTGATCCATTTAGTTAATGGGAGTCCATCCTTGCTTGTTCACACAAGCCTCTAGTGGCATATTGTCTGGTCATATCTATAAGCTTCTGGATGTAATTTATCCTCCAAAAGATCACAAGGCCATTGTGATGATCTCACTTTCCCATTGTCAAACTGTCTAGTGCCTCAGTTTCCTCACTGGCTGGGTGGTCTGGTTTTCCAGCTGACCCAAAAATTCCCCATCTGGAGTAAACAAAAACAATCCAGAACACTTTCTTGGTCAGGGTCTGGGTGGACCTCTCTTCATGCAGGGCTCCCAAATGCTCCCCTCACTGCTTCCTCTCAGGCTTCTTTTGGAAACTTGTTCTTCTCTCCGAAAAAAAATCAGAGATTCTGCTCTTCTCTAGTTGCCTCCTTGACATACAGACCTTCAGTAGGTCCCACCATCTCTCTCAGACTGAGGAAAGGAGGCCCTTGTATACTCAACATGCTTTGTGATCAGCCTACTGTTCCAGACTGTACTGTAAGTCCCAGAATCCCTCTGTTTAGTTCACTCCTGTGACAGCAGCCCCCTCCTCACAGACCCCAACTGAGATACTGATATATCTCCTGAATTCTGGTTTGGTTCACATGCCCCAAACCTTTTTCTTCCCTGGGTGCACAGACTAACTACATCGGGGTGGCTTTTAGGAGTTGTTTTTAATCCAGTTTCCTCTGCAACACTGAAACAAAACAAGAAAGCCATCCTTTCTCTTTGTTCATGCACCAGAATGCTTGTTCATGCACCAGGCACTGTAAGAAAAATCTTTAATCCTTGTTATCATCAACCACTAGCAAACATAGCACAGGAAATATACCCTGTGCTTGAAGCCATTATGTCCAAAAGAAAGGGCCATTTTCTAATTCTGCAGGTTCAGTTGGCTTCTACTGGGGGATAATTACAAATCCCAGGTCATTGCCCAAAACAAAATACTTTTCCTAAACATTTATATGGCAAAGACTCCGCTATATCTGAAGCACAATTCAGTCAAAGCTACAAATTCATTCTCCAAATGAACTGTATGAATTCTCCAAATGAAAATCTAAAACTCTGGTGACTCCCCATATATCACTAAACTTATATCCAACTCTCCTAGTTCATACCATAACATGGTTCACTGAATTAAAATATTAAATATTGGAAAAGGGAAATCTCTTATTGATTTAGTGAAATAAATGTATTTTGTTTTTCTGGCTGAATCTTTCTTTAGTGACAATGTACTTAAATACATCTAGTGATCATTGAAAGCTGTAAGATATATTCATTTAAAAAGGGACTGGAGGGAAGCTACAGAAAAGCAATGTCAGTGCAAGAACCTATACTCAAGGTTCACAACCAACAAACTGGGACTGAGAGAGACAGTTTTCAACCTACCATAGCACACTCATTTTAAACAAGAATTTCACATTTTTAAACAAGTGACAACAAAATTTATTGAAAGAGGGAGCTTGAAATAATGGCCTGATTCATTACTGCATCACTCCAGTTTTACACTTGTGTAGCCCCATTGCAGTCAGTCAGGTCAGCGTAGCACTGGGCAGTAACACAGTGATGAACCAAACCCAAGGTTGGATTTTGATTTTTGAACATGTGTAACATTTTCTAAATGCTCATCTTGAAGACTCTGCATTTCTGATGTCAATTTACAATGACAAACTCTTGACATGACTCCAGGTTCATGTGGGACAGAGGTAAATTTTGGTTCCAAAGGGAATGACATGTCTTGCGATGAGGAAGAGTTAAGAGATATGTTTTAGGGAAGGGGAGAACAAGGGCATGAAAAAAAGTCTTGATATGGTGTGTATTGAAAGCAACACAACATCTGGGTCAAACTTTATATTAATAAGATTTCATTTATAAATGGTTTATACAGGGTTAACAAAACATTAATAGATCTTATAAGCATGTCACAGAAATGTGTACCATGTGTTATAGGTAGTTATGGGCATACCAGTACAAGGTGTTATAGATGGTTATAAGGCATGGTTATAGGTAATCTATCTTCCTGTTGAGACTCTATATCAACATATAACCATTGACTATAATATCTATTAATCATTTATTAACGGAACCTTAATATAAAAGTGTGACCATTCTACCTGTTGTGGTTAAGATGGATCTCATTTATAAGACTTTGGAGAGTGCCAGGACTATTACTTCAGTGGCCACAAGGATCTTTCACCTGACCCTTAGAATCTGTTTTTCAGGGGTGCAGGAAAATGGCAGACTCTGACCCTTAATGGGGAGTCCATATTCATCTACTGTTATAACAAACCTAGTCTGGCATAGCTTCTATAATCTACTGTAATGACCATATGAGTGGGACATGCCTGTGCATTTTAGAACTCAGTGTCTGCATAAAGTGCAACCTTTGTCAAATTAAATGGGATGCTGATACCAGGAACAAAAAATCTATCCAAAATGTGAATGCAGCTGAATTTTTTTTTCAGCTGCATAAACAACTTTACTGACTGTAAATCAGTTTAGTGCTGCAACAATGGGAACATTTTACGTTCAGATCTCAGTCCAAACAAATGAAGTTCTATTGTGTTTCAAATAACATTTAATCGTGAATTTCTTAGCAGAACTACGAAATTAAAAAAAAAAAAATTGTAAGGCCTATAAACTCACAAGATGGAATGGGGATGACACTTACCTAGAAATGACACACAGACTTTACAGAAAGTATGAAACTGGAACTTGCTGGCAGCCTCCAGAAGAGTTTTTGCGTTGGCAGAATCTATGATCAAAGAACCTGTATAAACAAACTCCAGTAGTAATTCCAGGACTTCTGCAGTGAGGTTTGACATGGCCAATTCCAGCTTCTCCCCGCCTCTGCTACTGTCTCGTGGTGACCTGGTAACAGCAGACAATGACATTCTTACAGGACATTATGCCATCCCCCTTTTGTTGTTGTTTACCAATTAGTGAGGGCTAGAAAATTGATTCATTAACTTTCTCCATATTTTTAAGGAATTGAAGAGTATTGTATTTTAAAATAACTGAACTTAAAGACTTTAACTGGATCTGAAAGAGAAGAGTCTTAAAGCGAGTTTTACAAAAAAAAAAATCAGTTTATTGCTACTCCGCATTTTCATGCAAAAGAAGGTTGCAAAAAAAAAAAAAAAAAGAAAAGAAAGGAAGAAAGAAAGAAAAAGAAAAGAATGAGCCAACATTAATGAGAATGAGGACCAGGATTAGCTTTCAAAGGGAAACAATACATTTTAACAGTCAGAGTTAACATCTCATCTTTTGTGCATACTATGACATAGTAAGGCAAAACCATTCTAAATTTCAAGAGAAAAGGTCACCTAGTTTTTCAAGAGCATATCCCCATCCAGAACATGGAATAATATTTTAAATGTCATGCGCATTTTGAGATCTATTTAAGGACCTTTTCTATCAGCCAGAATAATAGTAAGATCGTAAAAACTGGTGGGGTTTTTTTTTTTTGGCTCGATTCCGCAATCAATGTTAATGTAACAATATCTATGTTTTTGTTCTAAAAATATATTGTTCCCTTATAGGTACTAAAAAAGGAAGCCCCTCATGGCATTGCTTTGAAAACTGAATACAAGACAAGATAGACAGACAAAATGGTTAGAGCAAAGAAGGGAGGGGGGTGGGAAAACAATAACCAGCTCTGCCACAGGAAGCCAGCAGCCATCCTCTAGGAAGTTTCATGACTGTGGCCTACGATTTTTCCTGCATAAAGTGCTAAACAATTTGGGGATCAAAATATCTCCTGCATTTGAAGTGTGCATTAGTGCTTGTGAAACTATGGGACAAAAAGTAATAGTAATATATTAAAATAAGGGCCCAGTTCCTAATGCATGGTTGGCTGGTGTAGCTGCAACACTAAGGACAGGTAACACCTGAAAGACAAAAATGATAATAAATTTGGTAATGTCAAGAATGGGGGGAAAATCTGTTAAAGTAAGAAAATAAACTCCTTTAGTGGTTAGAGCCATTCAGCATCTTCTTACAGAAACATTAATTTCTCCTAATGACCAGACAATCCAAGTCCGCTCACTCCATCACTGCTACAGTTCTCGTGAAAACCACCGCACGACCAGCACCAATGTGCATCACAGAGACCACCGAACTCTTCATAATAAATGGTCACATTACTATCCACTGGCCAGGGCCAGCTTTAAATACAAGCAAGAATCACTTCTAGCAACTGCTTGGGAACCTACATGTTCAAGGTTCACAATGCTGTGAAGAAGCTGATGGGCAGATATCCCCTTCTAGTCCTGGAACCAGAGGACAAAGTATACAAGGCCAGATTTTCTTTCCCTTGTAAAAATTCATACTCTGATTCTGCCCCTCTCCCCATAAACACATACAAAAATCCACAAAGCAACTTGGGGGATCTGTAAATTTGAGGCATGCCCTGTCACTTTTTTTTAATACCTCTGAGTTAGACAATGGTTTCAGGTAATAGAACAAGCCATACTTAGGCCCTGACCCTACAAAAGCTTATGTATGTGAACAGTCCTATTTAATACAATGGTACTGATAGTGAGTAAAATTAAGCGCATGCATAAGTCTTTGCAGGATTGGAGTCTTAAATTTGCTTCATATTTCTATTTAAGGTACTTATATGGCCTCAATTACCACAAATATTCAGCACCTCACAATCTTTTTATGCTCATAACACCCTGGCCAGGAAGCAAAGTACTGTTATTCTCATTTTACAGATGGGGAACTGAACTACAGAGGGTATGTCTACACAGCATTTTGGATCATGCCTCCCAGATCAGGTCAACAGACTTGGACTAACAGGGCTTGTGCAAACCCTCTAAAAATAGCTGTAGAGACAGCACTTTGAAGATGCAGCTCAGGTTGGAGCTCAGGCTCTGAACCCCACCCCTATGCCTAGGCTTCAGAGCCTGAGCTCCAGCCTGAACTGCAACTTGGAAAGCACTGTGTACACAGCTATTTTTAGAGCACTAGTGCAAGCCCTGCTGGCCTGTCTGTGAGGTTCACTCCAAAATACTGTGTAGATATGCCCAGAGAAACTAAATGACTTGCCCACGGTCATGCAGGAAATCTGTGTCAGTGCAGGAAATTAAATCCACATCTCCCAAGTCCATGGCTAGTGCCCTAAACACTGGGTCATCCCTTTGTGTAGACATAACCTGTGGGTGATGCCATATTCCAAAAGCAGATGCATAAGCATGTACGTTAAGCAGGTTGCTTATACTGCCCAACATGCACCCATTGTACTAAACCCTGACTTTTTAACAGGCGTGCTGTATGCTCTCAGAACTGTCATGCATGTAAGCAGTATTTTGCTCAGGCTACAATTCCTCTTGCGATGAGATAGAGAAGTAAAGATTGGTTGGGCCCTGAGAGGAAGCCCATAATACAGTCTCTCTCTCACAATCCTCTGTACCTAATCTCTAGGTCTGTATAGATAGGGAACCTACCTAATGATAGAGCAAGAGAACCTTCGATCACAAGGTTCTTCGGATGCCATGCATCAGAGTGATTCCCTGGTATCTGAAGTACCTTGAGGTAAAAAGTTCTCTTGCTCTACCATACAGTTTGACATGAGTTCATCAGGCAGGTTTGGTTAATGTTATTCAATGTTTGGGCATAGATGCTCACATTTGGTATTGGTGTGCTGAGCAGCACAACACCTAACTGATTTAGGGTCCTAAATTTCGTTTTCCAAAGGGATTTAGGCATTCTGATGGAATTCAGACTCTTAAGTGCCCAAATCCCTTTTGGAAAATGAGATTTAGGACCCTAAATCAGTTAGGCATTACTGCACCAAAATACCTTTAACAATCTGGGCCAGAGCACTCACTAATTTAAATGGGATTTTATGGCATTCGGCAATGGCAGGATTGAGTCCTTGTACGATAGGCAGGCCTGTTGCAAGCAAATAATTGTCTACGGTATTAATACCATTTGTGCTGGCAAATGTTGTGGGGGTGAGTGCGTGCACTGACATGGTAACAAAGCTCTTCGGGTGACTAATCATGTGCACCGACTGTGACTGCAGCAGTGAACAGGCCAGACAGTGCAAAACCAGTAGCCTGCCACTGACATTAGAATAAAGAAAATACCAATTTAAGCAACGACTCCAACCTGACAGTCTTTAGAATAATTAAGTTATAATCTCTTTTCCTTTGTAATACACCAAGCAATAAATGGCTGCTGCAATTGATTAAATACCAAAACAAAGCTAAGGTGTTCAATCACAAAAGCCACTTATGGCAAGTATAATACAAAGCAATAGAGATTATTCATATTACTCAACCAGCCAGAAATGGAAACTGAGTTGTGTCAGTTTCTGCCTCAGATGCTTTAAAAGTAGCATGTTGTGGTGCTTGGGCAACAGGGGCACAACTTAGAGCAGTGGTGGGCAATCTGTGGCCTGCACGTGGCCCGTCAGGGTAATCCACTGGTGGGCTGTGAGACAGTTTATTTACATTGACCGCCCGCAGCTCCCAGTGGCCGTGGTTCACCGTTCCCACAGCTCCCATTGGCTGGGAACGGCGAACTGAGGCCACTGGGAGCTGCGGGGGGCCGTGCCTGTGTACGGTCAACGTAAACAAAATGTCTCGTGGCCCGCCAGTGGATTACCCTGACAGGCCGCAGATTGTCCACCACTGGTTTAGAGGCATCACTTACTTGGGATGCATACTAAAACAGGCCTGGTTCAGCCAACAAAGTAAAATAACAAGCCTGCATGGCTTCCATGCTGATGACCTGGGCTCTGTAGATTTACTCAGCCTGGAAACCAGATGGATTATTGTCTAAAGCAAGTCCTAAGGGATCAACAGTGAGTTTTCAAAGAAACAGAGAAAGAGAAACGTGTGTGGAGACTGCCTTATGACTGGAGAAATCACAGAGAGTATTAGTGTGGTTTGAAACGGGATTCTGGGGTCTGATTTAGTGAAATGGTTTTATAATAGAATTTTTCCTAGGTATTTCCTTTCTAACTCTGATGTATTGTATAATGATATTCTTAAAGTGGTTTCCGTGTTTCTTATTTTATATGCAGCGGGATATAAAGATCCTCTATGCACCTAGCAGACTTCGTAAATGTGGGCCATATTCTCCTCTCGGTTATATTGGTGCAACCCCAGTGAAGTCAGGAAGTTGCACAAGTATAACCACGAGGAGAATTTAGCCCTGCTGTAAGTGCTTACACAGTTGACCAAGTGAAAAAACATATGTGCACAAGGGGTCTGATCCTGCACGATTATAATCAATGGGAGTTTTGTCACTCACTTCAGTGGGTGCAAGATGAGACCCTAATGGTCTAACATTGTTCTCAGAGAGGTCAACAGCAAAACTTCTGTTGGGGAGAATTTGTCTGTAACTGACAAAAGTGCACATAAATAAACACATGCACACACAGTACATGTTAATGGAAGCTCATTATAGATATAAATAAGAACATGCACATACACAATGCATTTTGGACATCTGATAGACTGTCTTCTTAGGATTTTATTCTAGCTTGAAGCTGGGTAATGTATGTTTTAGGTCCATGGACATAGTTAAACAAGGCACATTTTGCTATTTGCTCTGTGAACTCTAAAGTTTAAATGGAACAATGTCATTTTATGGGCCTTCCAATCATCGCTCATATTATAAAGGTCAAACATTTCACATTGTGACAGAAAATCAATAACTCTTCCAACAGCCACTGGGGGCAAAAGGTTTTGCTTCTAAAGAATAATGTGTAATAAACAATTTTAGACCTTACTTTATCATTGCTGCAATCTCAGAGAACAGCTAGAGTAAAAAGCCGGTAATTCCTGATATATAAACTCATTAAAATTAGGAAGTGATTTAGAATAGAACTTTAAAAAGATGCATCTTGGGCTAAGCAGCAAAAAGGTTAGATTAGGTCTATATTTAAACAAGTTAAGAGAGTTCTTTTACAACTTAACTATATTGTAGCTGTCAGGGAATTTTTTCAGATTTACAAATCATATAGCCTCCCATGGGGTGATTGTAGACCTTAAAAAATGTGAAAACAAAATGTAATGAAGAGATAAGCAAAACCACATATTAGTTCTGCACAGATAGAGTTACTAAATAAACAAAACAACTTTTTACTGTTTGGGATAATTAGATCTACCTAAATAAAGCCAGGGTCCTTGGGCATGCTCTGTCCACTTAGCTCAGTTACAACTTTCAATGTAATAACTTAAGTTGGAGAGGTCATAGGCACAGGGAGATTTTTAAAGCAAAGGACATCTCAGTTATAAACTGGAACCCAAAGAACAAAGTTATTGGCCCTTTCATTGAGTTAATCTATATAGGGAAGCTAATAGAAATGCACACCGGTAAAGTAGGATTAATATTAGAAGGGGGAAAAAATCCTTGCTTGCAATGTTCAAGATTGTGCTCTGGAAAATTTTTTACTTACTTACTTACTTACACACACACTCTGAATTCTTGGTATTACCAGTAATTTTGTCCTTGAAATGCATTTCCTGAGATCCAGCACACATAGACAAACATCAGCACTAGTGTTTCATGCTTAGTACAGACATAACTAAGTTTTCTTCATCATCTCCTGAATAAAGTTGAATACATATATATATAAATAAATTCTATTCATGAGCTAATGCACTTGGTGTATTATATAAAATAACTTCACTGCATCATTTTATTAAGAGGTTCTTTTTAACATAACCTTTCTGTGATGCAGTACGAAAAATTTTATAACGAGATGCTTTGAGTGTCAAAGCAGCATTTAGACTCCAGCTGAAGTACCCTTATATACGGAGTTCTCCTAGTATTTCACTTCATCAATTTACAGACAACGATACTGTTGCCTCTAACTGGCTTGCAACACTGTTTTGATTGACTAATGGTCTGGTTGCCTCTTAGAGTTGGCTACAGTCTTACTCAGTTTCACTTCAAATGTGAAAAGCTACCTATGAGCAGTGGAGAAACCAGTTTTCTCACTGTTTACAAGCTATAGTCACAATAAAAGTCAAAGCAAATTCAGAGAGACAAGGTGGGTGAGGTAATATCTTTTATTGGACTAACCTCACCCATCTTGTCTCTAATATTCTAGGACCAACACGGCTACAACAACACTGCATAAAACAAATTCAAAATATTCAAAATGGAGCCGCCTGCAAGGAATGCACATGAATAATGTAAAACGCTTTATGTAAATGTACATTTCTGACTTGGAACAGTTGGTTAAACTTTATCCCACACTGCCTCATCATGCTGTATGTGAACAGGGAGACTAATAGACCTTTCAGTGACATCTCTTCACGTCTGAAGCAGTATGACTACATGGGGTGCAACCTCAAACTCATGTCATACATCACAGCTTCTCCCTATGAAAATGGGCACCGAATAAAAGTTTAACCTAAAAATAAAGACATTTTTGGTATTGTACACCCCTCACAACCCCACCAGCATGCAGTGTTTAGAGTCTGCCTCTTTCTCTGTTTCTATCCAGGGCCCATCACAAATCAACAAACAAACAAAATTTAAGCAGCCAAGAAAATTAAATTGATTTCTATCAGATAGATTCAGCTATTGTGGGCATCTTTGACTTCCCTATTGATCATTATCCTGCACATCTTGGCCACTTGGAATTTAATGGCAATAGAACTCAGATACCCCTGTATTTGAAAAGCACATGCCTCTACGGTTTGTGCTAAAGGAGATTTCTGTTAACATAATAGGGCTTGTGGCCCAAACAAATTAGCAGTTTTGATTCTATCCAGAGGGCAGTGGAACATGCATTCTATTCTTTACAACATATGTTGACACCTGCATCCGAGAGCCATGATATTGCGCCCCCCCCCACCCCGATGCCATTGGTGTGGCTGGAAGTTGCACACACAGACTGTAGTATATGGCCCTTAGGATTGCTGTCTTCTATATCCAACTACCTAATGAACTTCCAGCTTCTGCTCCACCTCCTAAATGTACTGTGACATTCTGTTCTTATTGGTTTTGGTTTCATAGTGAGGGACATAATTAATATAAGGGCAAATGTTCTCTTTTCTCATTTCACTAGAGCAAAACATTTGCTACCTATGCTAACGGGATAAAAAAAAAATCAGAAATTAAATTGCTTCATTCCCTGGAAACTTTGTTTGAGTCTAAAGGAAACAGGAAATCCAAGATTAGAATATGAGATGAAGCACTTAAACCAAGAACAGCTAATTCTTTTTATCTCTGTCAAATTGTTTTGATTACCAAATAGAGAACACTAGACTGGGATTGGCAGCTTCTCATGAGGCTGAAGAGTCTGTTAGTTATGTGCTCATTAAAAACTTTTGTTCAAGTCTACACAATTTAGGCGGAATATCTTGGTTACTGTGGAACATAATCTTGGAGGTACTGAAACTCCAGACAAATAAAAACAAAGTGCAGCATTGCTGCATACTAACTGTCCACTGTTTGACTTTTCATCATCAAAATTATTAAATGGTTCAAAGTCACATGTCTGTTTATCTTGGGATAAACAAAAAAGAAGCTTAATGACATGTATAGCTTACCTCTAGCTAAGTAGAGAACAGATATTGTACTCTGCATGGAAAGCAATGTTTCATGCCTAAGAGCTTGATTTACGATTCTGTATAATTATAGGCTCATCATGAGATATAAATGTACAGATACACAAACACAACATGGATTTACACAACACGGACCCCAAGATGCATGTACACACTGTGGTCACACATTATTTACTGAGTTACTAGAGTTTATACAGCTGCAGGATAATCAGTCATGTAAATGATGACAACAAGGGACATTTATAGAGCAACATCATTGCAATACATGTGCCATAAGGCGGAGGATATTCTATTATATAGGATTTTTTAAAAATAAATTATACCCTAGCATGGCTTCTCTTTTGGAATTATTTTATCGATATCAAAATGTACTAACTTGCAAATCTCTGCCTTCTTTACGCTATCTCAGAGATAAATATTATCTGGGGCCTCAGCTACTATCCATCTGTCTCATGAAACAAGAAAAACACATACTGTAATGATGCTATAGTGTGATTAGGGTAAAGAACTAGCAAAATCATGAGATTAAATAAATTAGTGTTTAAACACAGCCTTGCAAATTCATCATGAAAATTTACCTGACCAGGCACAAAATCTACTTGTCCACGCTTCACCATGACATTGATGCAGATAATGTTATTACTTGCTCCAGGCAAATAGAATTTGGCAAGGCTGGTTTGGCAAACCAGGGGCCAAATGCTCTCAGTTTGCAGCTGTTCAATCCCCAGTAAAGTCAGTGGAGTTCCATGGGTGTAAATCTGTTTGTGTATCGGGCATTTTCTCCTAATGTACCATCCACAAATCAGACAAATGATAATTTTAGACCAAGACAAACTATACGATTAACAACAAATGCTTTTGTTAACAAGAGACATGGCCAGAACAAAACAACAACAAACGAGGCAAATCTCAAATATGCTTTTAAGGCTATTCAAAGATGGAACATGATCTAAGTGCTCTATACGGGCTGCTTCAAAAAAAGCAAGGCCAGGATCAGTTGAAGGGTGCAATGCTATAGTAGCTGAGATCACAGACTGAAATATAAATCTGCCTCCCTGCTGAGACTTAAGAAACAGACAAGCTTCAAGAGGTCAGCTTAAACAAGTGGCAAGAGAATGAGCCAATGGCTCTTGAAAGAGCAACATTTGCTGTCTCTGGACTCTTTTGCTAGGGCCTGGGGACAAAGTGAGTCCCTACTTGTGGAGTAATGAAAAACTGGGCCACAGTATTAAGAGTCTGGGCACCAACATACTTGCAAAAGCCTTATTTGAAAAGAAAACAGCAAAATATATTGAGGAACAAAAATTTTGCTTTGGGGATTTTAGACAAAGGAAGAAGAATTAAAAATAAATGTCATGTCTGGCAAGAAGTTAATTCTAAAAACTAAAGGTTCCCCTCATCCCACTCAGATCTGATCTCTTCTGATCATATTTACTGCACAATAATAAAACAGCTTACTACACAGTTGGCATTATACAAATAATAACAAATCTATTTCATTGGATGTGGTGAAATTTACACAAGTGTTTATGTAGGGATATCTAAGGCTCCCTTTCAACGCTGGGGGGAATAATTAAATATTTATTAATTATTATGATTACGTATTTATATTAAGGTAGTAGCCCTAAGGCCCTAATTGGCATTTCAAGGATTAGAATGAATTTTGCAAGGTGCTAGCTCTTTGATATAGGGTCTTACAGTTACATCTTTGTAATACAGTTAAGCCTTGTCTACATGGGGACATTCAGGAAAGTTAATCTGCATTAACTAAATGTGTGAATTTAAAGTGAATTAGTTAAACTGCATTAGATCCTTGTGTGGGCACTCTAATTCAAAATTAAAGTGGCCTTAATTGGTTTAGCTTAATTCACTTTTCTGAGTGTCCCTGTAGAGGCAAACCCTTAGAAGAGGCATGTACCACTTTTAAGAAATATATAAGTGAAAGGTATTATACCACGTAACAGATAGTGTGTTTTCACATATCTCCTATTATTGGTACTGGGGATTTGTTACCTATAGCAAAACTTCAAGGACTGCTCTGTACATTTTGCTCATCAGTGTTTCGTGCAACAGGAACAAAGGATTTGGCAAAAGCTGATCATATCATTAACATAAATTCAGTATTCTAATCCAGCAGTGTCCAATACCGGATGTTAAAGAAAGGCAAAAATAAATAAATAAATCCCACCTCAAAATGAACTTGTGCAGTGTTGTAAACACAGGTGGCATAGGCAGGGTCAGAGTCATCCTTGACCCTCTACAGCTTCCTTCTAGCATCCTGAACCATCATATTTGATCATTTTAATTTTAGGTCAAGATAAGCTTTTGGGGGGTGGCCAAAAACCACAGCGTGGTTCCAGTCCCTGGACTGTGCAGTTTTTGCCTATCTGTCTTTGATCCATTTAGCTTGAACTGGCTCTTGTAACATAACTCTTCCCCGTTGCTGGTAAATTGCAAGTCCACAACACAGTCAAGCCCAGACTGGGCCCTGAGATGTAAGTAAATATAGCTAGGTCACACGAATCAGTGTCTTCCGAGCGGCTGCATGACAGCAATGTGGCTTGCAGATAAGTCTAGCCAGAGTGAGGGCAAGGGAGTGATTAGTCTGTCATTTCTTGGATTTGTAGGATTTGTAGTTCTGTCTAGAAATTACGTGAGTGAGAAGCCCCTGCCTACCAAAGAGAGAGAGGAGGCTGAGGTTAAGTGATTTTGCATGGTACCTCTGCAAGCTGGAACTGTCCTGAGGCAGATGCTTGATTTCCACGCCATAGCCTGAGCTTCAAGATGGACCTGCCCTGCCTCACTTGCCAGGTTTTGTCTTTCAAAACAGAATGAATTTATCTGCCTGCCAATGCAGAGCAAGCATCAAGAGTAAGCCTGTCACCCCACCAATCCACGACTGCGTTTGCTTGGCTGAATACAGTCACACTGAAACGTCTGCTCTGGACTCTGTGTCAGTTCCTTGGCCCTTTGGTTCAGAAGCACAGTTAAGTATTTGTAACCTGCAGTTTGTTCATAGTGAAGCATGTAAATTTCTGCTCAGTGAAAACATGTTTTTCAGAGCCTGGCAGCTGCGTAGTATCAAACCCTAGCGGCCAGCTGTGACATTAGGGTGTGAGTGTTGCTGCTGCTTAACAAAATACAAACGGCAGGAGAACAGCAATGACTGCCACTTGTAGGAGCATAAATCTACTTCCCATGGCAGTATTTCAAGCCCAACATACTGTAGCTATGAGTTACTTGTTTAAGAGGAAAGGCATTTATAGCATTACTTGCACCTTCGCAGCGAAGGAACAGTACACTTTGTACTTTCCATTAAACTTTCCTTTTTCATAGGCCCCATAAATGGTTTAACAGAAACGACTGATGATATCCCTCTATGGACAGTACATCTCTGATTGCACCTGAAAAACGTATCTGATTTTCAAGACCTTCTCCTCCTCTTTCAAAAAAAATAAAATAAAAAAAAATAAAGGAAGGATTTACTTTCACAAACGTTTTATCTTTACAGGGAAGCTGAAAGAGACAGATGCAGATATGCTCCCGACTTCTCAACTGGGGTTAAAAGCAAAAGTTCTTGATAAGAAGCAAAACAGGAAGGGGTTGCTAAGAGTGGATTTTATTTTCATCTGCTATTTCTCATTTTTGGCTTCTCATAAGGTAAACACAAACCAGACAGTCTGTTTTCCAGACACCTGAATGCTTTTGCAGTTTTGTCATACTGTTTCAGATGGAGAGAGGCAGATTTCTCCTTCTTGCAACCAAATTCTGCCTTCTTTTACAATGGTGTAAATCCAGAGTAACTCCCATGACTTCAATGAAGTCACACTGGATTTACAAGGGTGCAAGAGAAAGCAGAATTTGGCCCTAACAGTCCAAAATTATCTCTCTAGCTTTAGGACCCAGGTCCCAGATACAGAAAGAGGACCCGCTAACCCATTTTAGAAAAACAAAACAACAGAGAAAAGATGCAGGCTGTCCTGGAAAAACAATTTAGTCATGAACTAAAGTGACTTTGCTCCTTTGGAAAAGAAAGAGGACCAGAGTGTTGCCAGATTATGTTCCATCAAAATTCTTGGCTTTGTGATCTAATCTCCTGCTGTGTGTATTTTATGCTGTACGCTACTGGAATTAGCCAGCCCTCAGGGCTACAAAGTTAAGGGCATCATTAAAAGCAAATCTTGAACAGTTAAAAGGTACAGAATACTATCTGAACTTCTCTGTACTGCTGCCTCACAAAGAAATACAACTCTGAAGTTTGCTTATAAGAGCCAGTATTTGGGCCAAGAAAGGGATTTTAAGCCAAGAGCTTCCTATCAATGTGAATTTGGTAAGGATTCCAGGACTTGGGGTTTAGAAAAAAAAAATAAAGCTAATTAAAGAGCCCCGGTGAAGTTCACTTTGCCTTAGAAGCATCATACACTCCATTTATATGGCAGCTGTATTTGTCTACTTAGGATGCAGTTTAAAAACATTATACCACATCATTGGATTTTCCATCCCTTTCTTCCAGACACACACACAATCAAAACAAAGAAACATACACACAGTCAAAACAAGGAATTCTAGTTACAAATGAAGCTGTAAAATCTGGTTCTGGAATGTGGACAACCTTGCCAAAGTTGGGAGGGGAGGGATGCTTGGGTATGGGGTTTTGGTTTGGCCTATTATAGAGATGGAGCCCAATGCAAAAATTAAGATTTGGATTTTGAAACATGCTCTCTAACCCCCCATAAAAATATATGGTGTGTGTGTGTCAAAGTTGGAGGGAGGGCTGTTTGGATTCTGGTCTCTCTCTAGACATGTAAAGATGATCACAGATGTATCTGACATATACACACATATAGCATACACATACGGGTTGAGCCAGAGCCACAAAACTCAGGTTCAGGTCTGCATTTCAACCTCACTTCCATAATTGGGAAGAATTCAGCTTGGGGTATCTGTTAGGGGCCAACTCCAATGCACACATACAAGATATGTGGATATTATTTAGGTTACAGGGGATCCTCCTGTTTCTCCACCTCTCACCCTTGTTTAACATTCGCTCACCCTCAAGGTCGTCTACTGCAGTAACCTCCTGTTGGCCAAGTCTGAATAGGATCTTGAGTAATGCCACCTGATTAGCCAGAGGACTCCCTCCAACAAGGGCTGAACATGCTGTCTATCTTAGCACCAGCTCTAGGAGCAAGTGATAAGATCAAGTAATGAAATACATCTCTTTCAGGAGGAAAGTTCTAAACATTAGCCAAAAGAGTCACCAAGAAAAAAAATCCTTACAAATTTAACATAAAGAGTAGTAGGTCTGTTCCAAGAGTTTGATGTTTAAGAAAGCTACAGAATAAAGGGGCATAAGAATGATAGTAATATAATTAGGCCTGCCAGCTGTGCTTTGGTTTGAGGGCACCCACATCTCACCCAATCCTTCTGCTTTGCCTGTCTGCTTCATTCTTGTGAGCATGGAGGGTACAAGAAACCTGGAGCAGAGTTCAGACACATTTCAATATGCTGCCTGCTTGTAGGAATGAAGCATATAGGTATAGCAGCAGGATGGGGAAAGAATGCCAGACAGTGAAGAAGCCCAATTCATTGACTTGTTATTGTTGGGTTGTTCAGCACAGGAGTCTGGTTTTTTTTTTTTTTTTTAATATTGGCTGAAAGCACAACTTGGGCTAGGTCCGGTGCACTCTAGCTTTCACCCAACAAAGCGTACAAGCTTGTGTTTAATTGTAAGTACATTGTCAATGGGACTACTCATGTTCTTAAGTGCTTTGCTGGTGTGGGGCTAGAGGGCTCAGCACCTTACAGGATCAAGCCATTTTTAAGAACCAACAGATCTTCTAGGATCAGGAGAACAATGTGTTTTTATTTGAAAATATAAATATTTTAATGGCATATAAATAAATTAATGTTTGTTTTAAAATGTATATTCAGTTTTGGGTCAGTCAAATCTGACTGTCTTTTTCATTACAATGTGGTACACTGAGTCTGAGTGCTGGATTTATCCTTTAAAGACATTGTTGTAATTGGCCTTAATTATTTTCTAACATTCCGTTTTTACTCATTTGGGGTGTCACTTGCTATTCTGCCTTCAGATATTCACCTACAACACCCAGTGATATCAGATGTAGATAACCAGATGTCAGGGCAGTAGTTTGTCCATAGTACAGGATATATGATGCAAGTACACTGAAAGGTATTTTGCAAATATGTGTATCCACGGGGACATGTAGACACATACCCAGAGCATCTTTATGGGGATGATCCTGTTCCCACTGAAGTCAGGGACCAAACTCTTGTTGACTTCAGCTGGAGCAGAATCAGATCTTATATCTATTGTACCACTTAACTCAATGTCCTTTATATAAATATTTAGGAAATACAAAGACATTCACTTATTCTTCAGCCACTTAATTCAACTGTGTCTGTTTTTATTTTTATGATAATAGAAAGAGTGCAATATAAATCACATTAAGCTTTACGTGTGATCTGTGTTTCATCTTTCCTCAAAGGAGCTGTTAGCAACAGGTGACCATTATCAAGAGAACATTCTAAACATGCTATATTTATAAATATACTGCCATTGTGAACTGTCATGATTTTATATTACTAAGGGCATGCTCCCACAAGGTGCTGATTGCCTCTTGCAAGTTAAGTGTCCTCAACTCCCATTAACTTCCATGGGGTCCCTGAAAAGTGCATCTTTAAAATGGCACCTCAGGGCCAGTCTCTCAAAGACTCTAGCACCAATTTGCACATTCAACAGGTGAACATTTATTTTTCCTATTTTCCCCACCAGACAGCCTGAAAACTCAACCTGGCATCAAGGTGGGTTCCTCCCTATTCAAGTGTCATCACCAGTAATAAAAATGTTGCTGCCTTGGATACCCCTGTGTAGCCCCATAAGCATTCATCAAGGTTACATGAGTGAGAGTGAGGCCATATACTGAAGACAGTGGGGCTGAAATGGTCTAACTGAGGTCAGAATTTGACCTGAGAACACTTTACAACTGCTGCCGATGTGTGAGAAGGAAAAGAACACAAGCTGACTTTCAAATTCCTGGTTGAGTTTTCAGAGCCTGCAGTTCAGGGGGAATAAACAGCCACCTTTTTCAGTTGGAAACTGAGTGAGTCTGATATGAGTCACAGAGAGACAAGTGTGGAACTCCAGGATTCCACGTTTGCAGAGTCACTTTTCAGAGGAGAACTGCATTTAAGACTTTTTTTTTTTAATGATTGCTCTGTTAAATCAGCATTCAGTCTATGGTTCATCTCCATTCGACAACTAAATTACAATCCTCCCCAGAGTCTCTCTAGAAATAGATGGTGCCTGATGACTTTTGTAGATGAACCAACGTCTTCACAGTCAAATCCAAATGACACGCCTTGGCCAATCAATTACTGGGTTTCTATAAATGATGTCTAAGATCTCCTTTCCCTATAGACTGAATACCTTATCTCTGTGAGAGGCATATACTGTAGCCTTAACTAGCAAGTGATAATGAGCAGACAGGAGAAAAAGGACAGAAAAGAGATCTATCATAGCTAGAGCTAGCAATCATTAGGTTTACAGAGGGAAAATAACAAGCTACCAGGCCAACATATTTTTTATGAATAATTGATAAGGCAGTCAAGCACAATTATATCATAGTAATGTAATATATATGCACAATTAGAAAAACAGCTTTGTGCAAAAGGACATAATACACTGAAAAGGAGATACCAGCCAATATGCCATCCTGAAATAAAACACCATCACTATTGTGTTAGTTGGTAAAATTTAAATACAGAATTTGAAAGCAAGCAAAATGTTCTGTAATTCCATTTTTTAGCACAGTCCAGGCTCAGTCTGCTTAGGAAAATACTGCAAGGCAAAATCAGCAGCTGCATTAATTTGCTGATGATTGAGAGAAAAATGAAAGTTATCCTGGTGGTAGTTTTTTTTATCCCTCCCTTCTTGCTACTCTAACTTACTAATAATATGAAAGCACCAATTTATTCCTATCGAGTATATGAAGCATACAAATTGAAAAATCAATGTAATGGAAAAAAAAGATTATCATGCACTGTTTAGAATCAATCAGCTAGAAACTGGGGGGGGGAATGCAAAGGCGGAGACATGAGGTTTAGAAATGTACATATTACATCTACTCTAAGCTAAAGCAGTGTTTGCTTAAGAAAAACTCCTCTTAGTCTAACATGCAGACTGAGTTATATTTTTAATCTAACATTGTCTCTTTCCAATTTTTCCTATGAAAATTTGCCAATTGACTTTTTGCCTTTAAAAAGGCCCCAAATAATATTTTTATAAATATTAACCCCCTTTCTCCTAAGTGCCACACATGGCATGTGACAAAGATTTCAGGGCTGAAGGGGTTAACATTGTCTAAATACTTTATTGTTATGAAGTTTCAGCATCATTCACAGGAAAGCTTATGGCTTACTGTAGCCTGAAGGATAAAGTTTTGTACTATGTAATGGAATCCCTTTAAAATATTGATAGCAATAGTTCTATCATGTGGTCTGGATTACTACTAATAGTTCTGTTTTAAGCTTAGAATTCTTAGTGATGGAACACATTCTTCAGCCAAAATAGGCCATTACTGATCAGAAATAATTACACTGTATGAGTCAGATGTGTAACAAATGGATCTGAGTCTCGGTTTGAAAATACATTCAAAGGAGGTGGAAAGAATGGCTACTGGCTCTGTGACAGGAGATTCAATCTTCATAAACCTGCAAGAGAGGGGAAGAAAAAAGCGACACAAATGCGCCCTACAAAAGAACAGACCAGATCACAGCTGGAAGGAAGGCAAACCTTTTAATCAGGTCCTTGAAATACAAGCTGCAGGAAGCTAGAACATTTTGGTGGACTTCAAACTCTTTGCCTTCAACAATAATTTTCAGGTCTGTAAACTCTTTCGCTCTGCGTTGCTGGTTCAACTCCTTCAACATTTCTGCAGAACAGAGAAGACAGACAGTGCCAGGGTTCCCATTAAGAGTTTTTATTTATTTTTTTCTTGTAAAGAAGTAGAGAAATAGGAAACACTTGATATTGTTTGTTGGCAAGACTGGCTCAACACTGACAGTCAAAGAAATAATAAACAAACTGGGTATTAAAAAAAATAAGCAGGAACCAGTAGGTCTAAATAATAAAAAAAAATCCTAAACTTGTAGGGGTTAAAAACAAAAATTTTAAAATTCGAGCATCAGCAAATCAGACACACAGATAACGCATCATCACAGAAAGTTGAATATAATTTGTTATAACAGAATGTGAGAACTACATAATTTTTCTCCAAATGCAACTAACTTTTGAATGTATTGGAATAATATTACGTAAAAACATAGCATTTTGATGTAATATGAACTGGATATGTGTCAAAAGAATAAAACCACAAACCCTGCAAAAACAGCATATCCTAAACTCAAACATACTAAGAATGTGTGAAGCTTCTCAGTCTACAAAATACAATAGTATTAATTGTAAGTATTATGTTATACTATATTGTATTAAAGTTTAACCAGGATTATCAATGCAGCTTATAAAATATCTTTACACTATAGGTGACAATGTAATATGTTAAGCCAATCTTTTAACAGCATTCTTATGATTAAAAAAAAAAATCAGAGAGAGAGTAAATTATTGTTTTTTTACTATTTCCCATTTTTTACACTCAGAGGATTTTCACCATTTCAGCATTTTTAATTTGTAGCCTTTGATAGCTTCATTTACAGCAACAATCAACTTTCGCACATCACAAGAGATTCACAATGACAAAAATAACCTCTGAAAGTATTTCTGTCCTGCAGTAAGCACCTACCTCTCATGATGCCTCCTCTCACACAGCCTCTCGGTACTGAGAGAATGAAATAACAGCATGCCACATGTCTTCATATGTGAATGTGAACTATTAAGCAACCTAGATGTTCTATACGCCTTTTGGATCATTTAGGTGAAAGCCTTTCACTAAGATTGGAGACCAGAATAATTAGCAGGACAAATAACATACAGTTAAGTTGAGGGGGAGTAGCGGGGTTGAAGACAGTGATCAAGATGATAAAACTGACTTTAATATTAATGTGTTTTATATATACATCTATCTATATATGCACATTATATCTATATATGCACATTATATCTATATCTGTATATACACACACACACACACATATACACACACGTGCGTGCACACACAAACACACACACATACACACATATATATATATATTTGCAATAGGTCAACATCCTCATTTCCTCAAACATCATAAAATCATGTACAGATCCATTTTCAGATAGATCTTTACATCTAAAGGGTCCAATTCTCATTCACATGCAAGCCCCTTTTACAGTGTAAAGGCATCTTAAAGGGCTATAATTGTATTTATGCCCACTATATTGCAGAGTGATATAAAGGGGCCTTAGTGTAAAAGAGAATCAGGACCAAATAATCTTATGCTGTAGTCATGTTTCTTCTGCCTCCAAAATGAAACTCATCAAACAAGTGTCATTTTAGAGACGCCTCAGTTATCCCACAGCAACAAAAAAGCATGCAAATACTCAACTGCTACATTAAAAAGCAAACTGAAATCCACCCAAACCCCAACATCTGTGGTGAACATTTTTCAGGACTAAGTAAACAAATGTCACCTTGCACATTTATATCTATTTAATGGAAACACAGTAGTGTCTGAAAGGCTAATTACTATGCGTTGAAATGGGTCAGCATTCTCTGGAGAGCAAGCAGATCATTAGAGAGGGCACTGAAATAACAGTAGGCTTGTGTCAGATCTATAATAGAGGAAAATATACCACTCTGTCCTGTGGGTGCTACACCATGGACTATTTTTAACACATTCTTTTAAACTAAAACATAACACTATTGCTCAAGCAAATGCAAAACTTAAATGGGGATGAAAGTGTTCCCTCTTATCTAGAGAAGTTTTAAGCTTTTGCTTGTGGCAAACATTTGACGATAGACTCTAGAACATGGGCCAAAGCCTGAGCTGGGCCTGAACCCTGCAGGCATTGTTCAGTTAAAAACCCTGCTGAAAATCCAGGGGCACCAATGGGTGTTTTGCCTGAATAGGCCTAAGTGACCGAGGTCTTTGGTTCCACAAGAACATCTTTAGATGCTATTTTTAAACATGTTGGGTTTTTTGTTATTTTTAATTTCCCTTTTCTCTTCATATGTACACCACATTTTGCTAGATCTGCTCAATCTTTTCCTCTCTAATTTTCAGTAACTGGATCTTCCTCAGACCAATTTTCTGTCATTTTATACCTTTACACCTCATTTTCTCCTTCAAACATGTTTTCTGATTCTGTCTCTTCTCCTATATATTTCATCCTTTATTTTCTGTATCTCTTTTTCAAATTTCCCCATCCAATTTCCTTTCCTCCTTTCTCTACACTTCTGCCTTTCTTAATCCCCTAGTCAATCCTCATTCCTTTCCCCAGTAGCCATATCTACATAGCCTAGCCATTAAAAAATCCTCCACATATAAGAGATCCAGGTAATGGGAAAGGAAATGGATCCTTTGAGTTCGGTACATCTTTTCCTTCGATACAGTCAGACAGAATAAAGCTTACTCTTGTGCACAGGGTCAGGCACTCCAATCCCCTAAGTCAAGCATTTATGATGTTGAAAGATAAGGGGGCTGCAGGTAGAGCAACCATGCGGACCTTTGCCGCTCCTTCAGACTGGGCGGGTGGGTGGTACTTAATACCATTCTGAACATGCTGGGATGGAAGGTGTGTGGGATCTGGCAGCAATGCATACACCTGTGGACAGATTAAAGACAACAGGGATGGGAGTCACTGGATCCATGACCATGGCCAAGAACTCCTTCACACTAGGATTCAGAACTCAACCACTATACTTCCTCACAGGCTGGAGCAGAGGCTACTGCGGGGCTGTTCCCCATGTTTGGGATGGTTGTTTTTAAGTGCCTGAGACCCTACACAATACATCGTGTAAAGCCTGATTACTTGGGCTTTACACAGCACTCATTGATTACACCCAACCCTGTAGCTGTTAGACTCTCTGTCTACATTGTTTGCAAGCAGGATTTACTTGTGCAGTATACTGCATGCATTCATTAAGGGATGCAAATCACAAAACACAGGTCTGCAGCAAAGGTTCAGTTTGGCTCATAACAATATAAACCTGAACAAACCCTGAGAAGCAGCAGAAAGGCTTCTATTTTGCCACTGCAATTTTGAGGTTATAATTCCCCCCTCTCCCGTCTGACCCATTAGACCGCCCTGAACAGTCCTTTTTATTATGTAGCTCAGTTTCTGAATCAAAGTGAGACAAGGCAGGGAGAAAAGAGAAGGAAGAAAGGAGAAAGTCAGGAAGCTCCATTGATTCATTGATCTTCCTTGTTGAGACCCCCTTTGTATTACTAAATAACTAGCAGGCATTAGTACTGGATACAAGGCTATATCAGAATGTATCCTTATTCTCAGTATATTTGTAATGCTCATACTGTGCTTAGCCAGGCATTAATGATTTATGAGGACTCAGGCTCAGTTGCAAAACAAATTTTTTCACCAGGTAATAATGCCTGCCGATGAATTGTACACTGCAGTCCTGGCAGTGAAAAATGATCTGAGCTTTCCCTTGCTTCTCTTTTTTGGAGTTCCGATTTTCATCTTTTCCTCCTAAAGATGGGATTCCCTAAAAGAATCATAACGGAGCGCAGCGGGGTATTATTCATTTATTCTTTTGGTTTCTTTGCTTTTAAAGAGGGAGTCTCTTTCTTTCTTTCTTTCTTTAGGGAGCCACTTATAAGCACAGCTAGCGAAATAGAGGAAAGGGAATATCTACACTGCAATGGGGAATTGGAGTGCTGGAACTGCAGCACGTGTAAATATAGCAGTGTATCCACAGTGTCACAAGCAGCGGCAAGGGCTAGCTGCCCAAGTACGTAGCCAGGCTTGTGGGCAGGGCTGTATTTGGTTGGCTAACCCATGCTGCCGCAGTGGCTACACTCTATTTTTAGCGAGCTAACTTGATCAAAGCTATGGGTATGCCTATGTGTGTGATAATCACACCTCCCGACTGCAGTGCAGACATACCCAAAGACCATAAAACTAGCACGATGGGCCCCAATGTTTTCTCCCCTCAGTGATTCCATAGCCGATATACTCAATTCACAAGTCAAAGGATTTGTTCCTATGTGCCCACTCACTATAGGATCTAAGAAATTAAGCTGGGTTGTTTCTGTTGCTTACATCATTACTAATGCTAAGGATCCTGTAACCAGAACCTGGCTGAAAACTGATGATGCATGATATAGAATAGAATCCAGCTTGCTCTCCCATAGCTCCATGGGCTCTGCCATTGGGCTAAGAACAGTAAAACCAAAAAAGGGATACGATTTAAAACCCTGCCTCCAAACAGCTCCGCAAAGTTTGGGGTGAGAGGTACTTTACCACTATTAGTCTTCACAACATGGCTAGGAGGTACTTTAAACACCGTTATACCAAGTTCACAAGAGAAAGAGAGGCATAGAATGTTGAAGTGACTCTGCTGAGGTCATACAGTGAGTCAGTAGCAGAGTCAGGAACAGAATTCAGCATCTCTGATTCCCAGTTTCCAACTCTAACCACTGGACAACAGTCCCTCCCACTCAACTGAGAAATTACAAACTAAGCCAAAAAAGCCCAATCACCATGCTGCAGTAGGACCAACATTATTTGTGTTCTACTCCTGAAGAGCCAGCAAAGGGAGCAGAAGTAAACTAGTCAACCCTATTCCAAACTACCCATCATACTGCTATAACAGCCTACAAAGTAACTGGTTACCCACATTTAGACTGTATTTCAAACAGTGGGGACTGGCAACACAATCCCTGGAGGCTTAACTTGTTTCTTAATAATGCCCTCAGATTTCCTTCCATTTGTAATAATAGATTCATTAGTTTAGTTTAAACTCTGAGAAGTTCATATGAGAAGTTCAATTATGAAGCAAAAACAATGAGTCAGGTATGTAATGATGACAGAAAATTTTGTACAGTAGTGAGCTGCTTCACTTGAGTAGCTGCTTGGGAAAACAAGATGAATGCCCCCTCCTGAGATGCATGGTTATTTCTGAGGGCAAGTCACAGAACCATAGCCAGCTATGTGACCTGGCAGGATATTGCACTGGGTCTCACATTTTGTTAGCATCTTTTGAAAAACCCTTCTTCACCCCATCCCGACATACATGAACACACAGACAAAAAGAGTAAAAAGAATGGGGAATGCTACGCTGAATTGGTCCCCTTACTCTGGCAATAGTGTTAATGACAGGACTGATTTAACTGTGTAGGCAAGTTTCAACGATATGCCTAGACACGCTATTAGACTCATCCATCAGAAGTACCTAGACCTCCCTGGCTATGCAGCTGCTAAGGCTGTTCTCTATTCCAAGGTGGCACTTTGACACTGCACACCTGTCTATGACTGTGCTGATCACTCTGTACATTCCAGCATGATGTGACATGGGGATTGGTTATTCCCCACTTGACAGATGGAGAAGATTCCACATGCTGTGAAGACAAAAACATCTCCTTGGATAACAGATTTGTACTTACGAGCCAGGGAAAGAAAAGGACCCATCATTCTCTCCTGCCTCCTCAAGAAAACAGTAGGAGGAGAGGGGAGGGGGATAAGTGACTTTCCAACAGTAGAGGGCAGGAGAGAGCTCCCATCCATTGGCCTGTGACCCTGGCATGAGTCTGAGGTTTGGGGTAATTATTTGTATGCTTTTTACAATTAAAACTGACATTAGCCTGCACCTGAAACATGTTCATCTTCATTCTTGTGGTCATTCAGGTATAAGGCCCCAGCAGGGGTAGGAGGAAGGGAAGAGAGGGAGTGACAGGACAAAGCAGAGAATCATTCATATAAAGCTCTCCTCCCCAGCGTGAACAATCATAGGTGTTTATTGTGACCTGTCCACAGCAGACCAACCTTCCTCCCAAATAGTCAGTTTGCTGCAGAGCCAGGATCTTCGGCCATTGTGACCCCAATGCATATCGATTTCTGGTCAATATTATGAGCAGTTCACTTCCATATGGCCCAACATCAGATAAAATGAGCAATTAAAAAAAACCCACCGCACCCTGTACTGGGGAACCAAAACCCAAACTCACTGACCGGGTTTTCTGTCAGTTTAGTATTGTGGACAACTTTAAATATGTATGCTGACAAAGAAAGCAATAACCTAGCTGCTGGAGGGAGCGTTAGATCATTTTTAAATTCAACATTGAACAGATAGTTACATAGGATCATTTCCTTCAAAAGACACTTCATCTTCTAGTCAGTGATTTTCCCATTTTCAAGAATGGTGCCAGTGATGAGGAGATGCCTTGTGGTGCTAAAAAGGGGTTTCCATTATTCATATATGGCCAACTCTGGCATGCCTTCCCCATGTGAGTAATGGACACTGAAGTTAGTGGGACTACTATTCACATAAGGAGGAAGCTGAGCAGGGTTAGGCCTGTAATTAGTCTTCTTCAAGTTACTCAAAACTCTGGAATGCTAGAGCATCATTTCCCCCCACCAATTTGCAGTTCATTGTCACCATCTTAGCTGACATTAGGATGTACTCTGAGGACAGAAACCTCTTCACATGTTATGCAGGTGACATTTTCCAGTCCTATGTCATGGAGATAATTCTAGTGTATTATTTTAACACCTTTTCTTTTTACATCCAGAGATGAAAAAGAGCTAAGTGTCTGATTGCAGAATATTCATTTAAAATGTATTACTAGAGAAATCATTGCTGCCATAAGGTATGCTTTACAAAATATAATATAAAAGGAGTCTGTTTTGTACTCAGGGCCCAAATAAGAAGCCAAACTTCAGCTATCTTGACTCACACATTCTCCGAGTAAAATCTTCTATACTGTAAAATTAGTGGAGCAGACAATATGCCTGAGAGTTTGTGAGTGCTGGGGGTTGCCAATCTCTCTAAGGAAAACCTGTTTGATTAGCTTGGGAAATGAAGTGGTTTTACTCTATACGTGGGGTGACAAGAAGAATGGGAAAAAGAAGACAATTATAGAAAAAGTATGGTCTATGTGTTCTCCAATGCGACCTGCGATCACTGGACGGACAAGCAGTGAGACTACAGTTCCAACATGCAGAGGTCCATCAAGATGTGCAGATTAAGATGGACCATCATATGCCAAGATCTGTAGTCTTCTGAGGGTCCCCTCTGATTAAATATGAGTCTGGCAGCAATCTGCTCCACATTAGACAAATCTGGCATAGCCCAGGGGATCCTGGCAAGTTGCCAGTGCGGCCCTCTGTTCTGTACGCAACATGCCACTATTTCATGTAGGACTGTAATCTGGTTTCCAGTCAGACCACTATCTTCTCCAGAGACAGAGAGATACAAATCCAAGCATGGAAACTCACAGTTGCCTGGTTTTAAACAGAAATCTAGCCCTGATTGTTTTATTTGCCAGAAGATAGATCTGAATATCAATAGATACTTATGGGACAGCTATAATATTTATTACTGTGTGATCTGGGATGGATTCAGCTTTATCCTAATTGCCTGTAGCAGAAGACTAGTAGATATCTTTTAGACCTTTTTTGATGTCCTTATGTAGTGCAAGGCAATAACTGAACATTTTTCTAGTTTTGAAAGCTCTGAACAAGAAGCACCCATCTGTGCAACTGATAGTGTAATTAAAGGCTCCCCTACATGTCAGCAATTGTCAAGTGTTGACCAGTTCAGATGGAATAAAAAACAAAAACGACATACGAAGTATTCACACACAGAGAAAGGAAACACTTGCTTGCCAAACTGTACAAATCACAAAAGTCCACAGTTTTTTTAAACAAGTGAGATGATTTCTTACAATTAATTAGTGGTGTATCCAACAGAAATTACAGATAGTTTTAGAGGTTAATAAATAAATACTTTGCACTTGCATAACACCCGTCAACTGAGGCGACCAAAGCACTTTACATACTTAATGAATTAGCCCCCTATTCTATGCCCAATTTAGTCAATAGCAGAACTCCCACTGACTTCCACAGGAGCAGGATTGAGGGCTTTTCCTCACACCGCGAGGCAGATATAAGTAAAGTACAACTTGGAGAGAAGTCAATATTTATTCATCAATTGTAACAGCCATTTTATAACTGTTCAAATTACTGTATGACATTTAAAAGAGAAGCCATGAAACCCCACACTTTCAAAAGGCATAATGCATTATCTAAAACAAAAATACTATGAGTATAAAATAGAAGAATTTAGCACGCTATACCTCTCTAGCGCCTCCTGTCTTGGAGTCCGAGAGATAGCCCTCTGGCTGTGTGGTTCAAGGCATCAGCCCCCTTGCAAGGGGGGAAGTTAAAGGAGTCCAAACAAAAACTAGATTTAAGACTGGGTGCTCCTCGGGGTTCACCTCTTGTGAACGTATTGCCATAAGCCTCCATCAGAGGTGTCTGTCTATAAAGCAAACTCTTTGGAAAAATCTGAATGGGAGGGGGCAGGTTCCTGGCACTGTCAGTCTTTCAAGGCATTAAGGTTCTTCTCACCGGTTGCTGTGTCAGGGACCTTCCTTGGATTCCCATCTGTCTGCAGAGGGGCGGTGATGGTGGCAAAACTGGGAATGAATTGCCTCTAGTAGCCAGCTGACCCAAGGAAGTGCCTCACCTGCCTCCTCATCTAAAAAAAGGGATATGCTGACAATGCCTGCGCCTTGCTCACTAGAGGCCTAAGTTGGTCGCCTCCCACAGTGTAACCCAGGTAAGTCACTTCCTGATTTGCCAGTTTGCATTTTGCTGGACTGGCTGTGAGGCTCTCAGCCAGGGATTGGAGGACTGCCCATACCTGTTGCAAGTGGTCATTCCAGTTGTCACTGTATGTAACTATGTCATCTAAATACACAGCCGCATAGTGTTGGTGACCTCGGAGTACTCCGTCCATTAACTGTTGAAATGTTGCAGCTGCTTCATGTAAGTCAAAGGGCATTGTCCTGAAATGGAAGAGCCCAAAGGGTGTTAAAAAGACTGTTTTCTCTTGTGATGAAGTTGAAAATGGGCTCTGCCAATACCCATTTGTAAGATCCAAGTTGCTGATATACCTGGCAGTCCTTAAATATTCCAATAGCTTGTCCACTCATGGCACTGGGTACACATTCAACTCCCAGATGGCATAAACTTTTCAAAAGTCTATGCAGAAACATGCTGAACCATCAGTTCTGAACAAGAATGATGGGCCTTTGCCAGTTGCTTTGGGATTCCTCAACCACTCTTACATCCATCAGAGCCTACAATTCCTCCCGGCCTATCTCCCACATCTTCTGAGGTAAGGGCCCAGGGTTATTTCCAACCCACTGTCCCAGGGCTAGCTTGATGTGGTGGTGTAACAGCTGGGTCTGACTTTTTGTTCAGGTAGAAGTTCAGTGCCCATTTGCATTTGCACTGGCTCTTGGGAATTGGGTGCTTGAGGCCCTAGTTATGGTTCTGGTGGTTAAGGAGTTATTAACATCCCCTCTCTAATTTTCCAAGGGATTAGCAGGTTCACATGGTATAGCTTAGTTTCTTTACACTTCCCAGGCAGGCAGACCTCTTAGTCCACAGGGCCAAGCTGATGAAACACTTCAAGAAGTCCTTGATACCTGGCTAGCAACTTTGAATCCGTGCTGGGAGGCAATATCAGTACTTGGTCCCCAAGTTGGAAGATCCGTAGGCATGCACCCTGGTTGTATGTTTGTTCTTGTGCCTGCTGGGTCCCCAACTGGTTTTCATGAGCAACTCCCTCCCCAGCTTCATGAAGCACTCCCTAAGTTGGATAACAACTGGGCTGTACTGGTTGCCTTCGGGTCCTTCTCTTCCCAGCCCTTCTGTAGGAGGTCTAATACTCCTTGAGGCTGTTACTCATACAACAGCTTGAATGGAGAGAACCCAGTGAAGGTTTTCTTATTTTAAACAGAGGAGAAAGTAGCCAGTCCCAATGTTTGGGATCAGAGGCTACAAATCTTTTCATACCACTGTCTTCAGGGTTTTGTTGAACCTTTCAACTAATCCATCTGCTTGTGGATGACAGATGGAGGTTCTTAGCAACTTGATCTTCACCAGGAACCATAGCTCCTTCACTACCTGGGATGTAAAGCTGGTCCCCTGATCCGTCAGTATCTCCTGAGGGACCCCTACTCAAAAGAAGAGTTACATGAGTTCTGGGGAAATTTCTGTCGTCTTTGCAGAGCACAGCAGGATGGCTTCTGGGTATCAGCTGGCGTAGTCTACAGTCACAAGAGTGTACTGATGCCCCTCTGCACTTCTCTCCAGGGAGGACTGCTCCCCTCTCAGAGACCAGGACACAGCCCTCCAGCTGTTCTGTTCAAGGACTTGGCCCCTTTGTGGGTGGAAGTTAAAGGAATCCAAAACAAAAAGTCAGTATACTTCCACAGCCCACAATAACCAGAGTCTGAGGCCTTTGGGATGCCAAAGACCAAAAAAAAAAAAAAAAAGATAGAAAAGTACCAGCCCTCTCCTTTTTGCGAGAGCATAGGTGGCCAAAGCTCTCAAGTTGTTTCCTCAGTCAACAACCCCCGCTTCCAGAAGCCAAGGAGCTCTGAGTTGCAATTGTGCTCATTCAGAGCACTGCCCTGCACTGAGCCAGGATCTTCCCTTTTAAGGACCTGCCCATCTCCAGGCTCCAAAAGCCCCACAGGTGCACTGGTCTGAGGCCAATTGTGCCCAAATGGAGCTCTTTTAACCCTTTCCTGACTGGGGTAGGGATCTACCCTCCACAAATAGTATATATATAAAATGAAGTATTTCGGGAGCTTAAATACACTCTGGAAATCATCAAAATATAACACCAAAACCAAACTCAAGATTTATCAGAGCTGAGTACTTTCAACACTACTTTATAGTGCAGAATGTTGGGGAATAAGAAAGTAGGACATGTCCAAACTGTCTTCATTCCATACAACCTGCCTGAGAAAAATCCTACATATCTTTTGGCCCAGAACAATCTCAAACCAAGATCGATTGGCAAAGTGCAGCCAAGAGGATCTGAGCACCATCATTGCCAAGAGACGGCGGAGATGGATCAGTCATGTGCTTCGGATGGAAACTGATTCCATCTCCAGAGTAGCAATAATATGGACACCTGAAGGCAAGCGAAAACGAGGCCGCCCGAAAACAACATGGCGAAGAGCTGTGGAAGCCGAGCTGAAAAACCTGGGGCACAGCTGGGGAACATTGAAAGACTTGCCAGAAACAGACAGGAGTGGAGGAGCTTCGTCACTGTACTAAACACCAGAGGCGTAATAGGAACATGATGATGATGAAAATATTAAAACTTGATGTGTGGCTCTAGATATTCAGTGGGCTCTTAGTGGATAGAACTTGAGATCTTCAACACCAAAATACAGTCTTCTACCATTTGAGTTTAAAGGAATAACTTCATTAGCTGATGGCAGTAGTAGGCTCTTATCTTTTATGTGGACTAGCCATGAGGAAGACGACTAGGAATGGTTCACTTAGCCAGGAACTCCCTTATGAAAGTTTGGAAAAATGGTGGCAGCTTGAAATGTACAAAAGTTCAACTGGTAAAAAGCTTAATCCCCCCTCCCCCCAGCGACTTATGGATGTGAATTGTGGGAGATTAATGCTACTGAGAAGAAGAAAATTGAAGCCTTTGAAATATGGTGCTGGCAGAGACTCTTGTGTATCTCCTGGATGGAAAACAAGACAAATGTCTGTGTTAGAAATATTATTGGAGAGAAGCGGAGCCTGCTGTCGGAAATCAACAGGTGGATATGTACGTCCTTTTGGCCACATCAAGCATAGAGATGGAAATAACCTCAAGAAAGTTTTCATGGAAAGAATGGGGGTAGGTCATGGTGGTAGGAGATGATCGGTGAGGAGATGGATAGATGTTATGGGACAGATTACCGGGAGGTCAGCTGCTGAGTGCTCAAAAACAGCAATGGATTGAGAAGGTTTTAAAAAATCCTGCTATGATGTCACCAATAGTCACACGCAAATAAATGGATTTTGTTTTTATTTACTTATCTAGCAGAGAAAGTAGACATTTCCACAGTACACATTTTCACACGTTTAGCCAGTGTGTTATACATACAGGGTATTGACAACTTGTCAGGGAATCATTACAGAAGCATTCCTTATGGGTTTAATCCAGAATATTTTAGAGCAACATAGTGCCAGGTTTTGGGAATGCTCACAGCTCTGCTGGACACATATGAGACAGCTAAATAGTAGACTGGAGCTGCCAGAGTCATTCCCTTTCTTTTGAGCAGCAACCAGGATGAAACGGGCTGGGGGTAAACAGAGAAGATAACCCTTCTGGAGCAGAAAGGAGTGAAAATGTGTGAAACGGAGCCTCAAAGAAGCACAGAATCACTGCACAGTCCCTACCATCAGTAAAAATGAGTTCTTTAACAGACTCGAAGAGGTGCACACTCTTCTGTTTGTCTTTTGCATATAACTGCCCTTTCAGGGTACATCTCCCAGTACAGTCAGTTTTTATTCCCTTTGATTTTTCTATGTCGTTTTTGTTTGGTTTTGCGTAATACAGTTTGAATGAGAAGTTTTTTTGAAATTGGTCTTGGCTACAATTTATCAGGGTTTCTTAATGTCAGATTGTATCTCTAACACAACATTCTACAAACACTGGTAGAAAGGTGAGCTAATCAAACACACCAAACTACTACACCACATATCCACAACTAATAGTGTTGGGAAGGAGTAGTGTGCAGAATGCTAAGGAGTAGTCTGTTGTGTTTGGAGGTGGTCGCTTGGTAAAGAAGATGATGGAATAATGGAATCCCTAAGGGGGGGGGGGCTGAGTTAAGGCTGTGGCACATGGTCTGTGGGGTACAGTATTTGCAACAGAGGTAACGTCTGTCTGTCGGGATGGAGGAATACTGAATATGTATTGTTAAGTGGCTTGCCTTCATTTCCTTTCTTTGTGGGTTTGTATTTGGTATGTTATGTGCACAGCAACCTTAAGGGCTTCATAACTAAGTTTTTTGTATATTAGTTTCTATGTATTATTTAGATTGTGGCAGAACCCCAAACATACAAGGCACTGCACTGGAAGATACAGTTCCTATCCTGAAGAGTTTACAGTCTAAAAAGAACAATCAATTGGTGGGGCAAAAGGTTAAAACACAGAAGCATAGAGATAAGGATGATCACACAACTTGTCAGTTGCACAATTTTGTGCATATGTATATGTGAGGCTGTATTATATAGTACTACATATGGGTTTGTGAATCTCTTGTGAGATTAACCAGAAGAGAGGGAGAATGAGAAAATGAAAGATGTTCTTGAAAACCAATCCCCACTCCCCCAAAAAACAAACCAAACCAAATCCAACACCCCCTTCCTTCTTCCACAAGAGCAAAGGGAATAGGAAGAAATATTGGACGTGCACATTTTTTATGAACAAAATGTTCCTTTACTCAGATTTGCTCCAGTCAGAAATCCCTCTTTAAATGGGGTTACAATTCTTAATGCTCATCATTCCTTTAAATACACATTCTTTTAAAATTGGACTCAACTGTGTAGTGTTTATACCTAGGGCCATACCAAATTCACGGTCCATTTTGATCAATTTTATGGCCATAGGATTTTAAAAATAATAAATTTCATGCTTTCAGCTATTTAAATCTGAAATTTCACGATGTTGTAATTTTAGGGGTCCTGACACAAAAAGGAGTTGGGGGGAGGGTCACAAGGTTATTGTAGGGGAGGTTGCAGTACTACTACCCGTATTTCTGCGCTGCTGCTGGTGGCGGTGCTGCCTTCAGAACTGGGCTGCTGGAGAGTGGTGGCTGCTGGCTGGGATCCCAGCTCTGAAGGCAGAGCCGCCGTTAGCAGCAGCGCAGAAGTAAGGATGGCATGTAATGTTCCCTCTAATTTTTTATATCCGTGTGTGGAATGAATTTTGCTATGTGCACCAATATGGAGGTGATGTGTGGCGAGGGTGGAGCTGAGGGGTTTGGAGTGTGGGAGGGGGCTCAGGGCAGGGCAGAGAGTTGGGGTGCTGGGGTGGGGGCTCCGGCTGGGGGTGCAGGCTCTGGGGTGGAGCCGGGGATGAGGGGCTTGGGGTGAGGGAGGGGGCTCAGGGCAGGGCAGAGAGTTGGGGTGCTGGGGGGGGGGGCTCCGGCGGGGGGTGCAGGCTCTGGGGTGGAGCTGGGGATGAGGGGTTTGAGGTGCAGGCTGCCCCGGGGCTGCGGCAGAGAAAGAGGACTCCCCCAGCCCTCTCTTGCCACGGCAGCTCTGAGGCTGGGACTGGGGGAAAGGTGCCTCTCCCCTGTCCGTGGCAGCTTTGAGGCTGGAGGGAAAGGCACCTCTCCCTACCTGTGCAGCCCTTGATAGGCTGCTGTGCGGCAGCGCAACTTAGAGGGAACTTAGATGGCATTGTATGGGATTGCCACCCTTACCTCTATGATGCTGCCTTTAGAGCTGGGCCCTCAGTCGGCAGCTGCCACTCTCCGGCCGCCCAGCTCTAAAGGCAGCAGCGCAGAAATAAGGGTGGCACTACCATAGCATGCCATCTAAGTACCCTTACTTCTACACTGTTGCTAGGGGGGTGCTGCCTTCAGAGCTGGGCGCCTGGCCAACAGCCGCCGCTTTCCGGCTGCCCAGCTCTGAAGGCAGAGCGGAAGTAAGGGTGGTAATACTGCGACCCCAGTAAAATAACCTGGCAACCCCCCAACAACTCCCTTTTGGATCAGGACCCCCAATTTGAGAAATGCTGGTCTCCCCTGTGAAATCTGTATAGCATAGGGTAAAAGCACACGATTTCACTGGGAGAGACCAGATTTCATGGTCCATAACGCATTTTTCACGGCCATGAATTTGGTAGGGCCCTATTTATACCTTACAAGCACAAATAAAAGACTTCAGGGAAAATCCTAGCCCCACTGAAATCAATGGAAATACTCCTATTGACTTAAATGGGAACAAGATTTCACCCTTAATCTTTTTCTTTTGCATGGCAGTAGGAAGACTAACATTTAAAAAATAAATAGTAAATATGGCTGTTCTCACAAATTCACATGTGCCTAGATGTATTTTTATGGCATACAAACTACCTTAAGATGAATGCCAGCATCTTTTCTATTCATATCTTGACTTTCCAGGCCCTATAGAAACTCCCCCAGTATCCCATATCTAATGTAATATATGAAAGTACTTCAATTTGATGCCTGCGATTTTCACCCTGTGGTAGCACATTGCCACTTCTTTATAGCCACCTGTCTTGATACTTTACAAAACCTCTTATGATTTGTGAAACATCCTACTTTCTGCAGGCGAAATGTTATTTAAAAGTGAATTCTATAACAGCTTTCAAGGTATCTTAAAGTGGTTTACATAGTAATGAGTTAGTGACTAGTCACTGCAATACTACATAGGCAAATTCAGCTGTCATTATGCACACAGCTGAAGTTTATATATATAGGAATGGACATTATAATTTTTATTTTTAAATAGCAGAATCTCAGTGGACAGAAAAGCTAAAGCCAACTTTTTTCATAAAGTGCAAGAGGATTTTAATTTCCACATGGGCAACGAAAAACGGTGGGCAGCAGAGATCTGTAGTTTAAGATACCGTCACCAGGTGGGCATTATAAATCTTCAAGCATGTCACCCTATAAACTGAAATGTTAGTTTGACATAACTACTTCAGTGTATTTACCATTTATGACCTCATGCCTGTACTATTTAACAGATATCTCTACTGCTAACATACTAAAAGTAAAGTATTACACATAGGAATGCAGCACAAACATAGTACTGCAATGCAGTTTCAGCTCTGGGAAGATGTCCAAGTTCTGATGAGACAACTCATGATCTCTTAGTCCAGAGTCAAGTACTACAAGCTGCACACCAAAATGCATTTGTAGTGTAAATCTGGAACAATTTAACAGAGTTACTCCTAGGCCCTGATCTGGCAAATACCTAGGCCTTGTCTATACATGAAAGTTATACTGATTTAACTAAATTGATACAGTTGATTTAATTCAGCTTATACAGCCTCTCTGTGTGAACAATCGTAAATCAGTTTAGGAGTTCCTTATACTGATTTAGTTTAACTCAATTTCTTACTCCCATTTGGTGATGCCGGGGGGAGCAGGAAAAGGATTTATTTCCTCCCTGCAGAGCAGGAAATGTTGGGGCCTGTCTACAGTGTGTCAAAGAGGTGTGATCTGTAAAGAACATAGTTCTGTTCCAGTTAGAGTGCAACATGTTAGTGCGCTTTACAAATCACACCCCTCTAATGTGCTTTGCTGGTTCAGTATAGGCAAGCACTTGGTATCAGTTACAGGCAATGGGAATTGTCCAGCTGGGGCACCCTTCTGAAAGTGCCTCAATGACACTCCATCCACACCAAGCCCCAGCCTTGCAAATGCACACCAGCTATAAGAGAAACTGATGTAAGTGCCAACACAAGGAGATTGCCCTGATTTAACTAATTTAGTTTCTGCACTGGTTTTGTTAAATTGATATAACCCCTGAGGGTAGCCAAGGCCTTTACTATCAAATGGAATGCTTAGCACAGTAAGTAGTCAAATGTATTTCAGTATGAGAACTCAAGTATGCAAGCGCTAGGTGGGGCAGTAAGTGTCCGCAGGGTCCAGTCGAGACAGTAGTGTAGTGGAGGAGAAGAAACATAGTTAGCCAGAGGAGAGTCTACCATTATTGTTCTGGACTCTGATTCTCCTTTTATGGTGGTGTGTGTGTATATATATATATTCAAATACATTTATGCTGTACATATATATATATTCAAATACATTTATGCTGAAACTAACATACAATACCATCAAAATAAGATTAAGGAAAAAGTATGGGTTTGTTGATGGTTTTAGGCTCTTAAAAAAAATTCTAGTCTGCTAAACCTGTTCTATTTTTTCTTTTCCTTAAAAGTGTTAGATCTTTATTTTGTAACTATCACTTGTGTACTTGCTATTTCCTCCTAGCAGTATTTTTAAAGGTGGTAATATATCACAGTAGAATGTGATTAGGATAATTTAGTGCATTCCTTATAACACTAAATTGCTAAAGACTGACATGGTATCTAGAGTAGGCTGCAACCCCTCCCCCCCTTAAATATGTAATACTGTAAGTGCAAAGTAAGATTGAAAATGAAGTAGTAGCCAGGGGTCTTCTGCATTTTTTAAAAGAAGATTTAGGTTACATTTTCCAGAGTGGTTAAGTCTCTTAGGACTCTGGGACTTAGGCTTCTAAGCGTATATCTACAATGTAATGTAAACCCAGGGTTCAAACTCAGGCTTAATGCTACCCCCCTTCTGTCTACACACAAATCATGATAACCCAGGGCTTGGACCCCGGCCCCAGAACCCCATGGGGGTGGAGTGTCCAAGTCTGAATCAAGCTGTGACCCAGGGTTCAAGTCCTATTGCTTGCCAGTATAGATGCAGCACCACCGGATTCATGCTCCGGGAATATGCCAAAAGGATCCCACAATCTCATGAGCTGACTTTCTTTGTCCTTTGGACAGTCAAGTTTGGTGGACATTCGAGTTTTCCCACTCTGCACCACGAACAAAGGGCTAGAGTGGCCCCATTTCAGGAGGACTAGGAAATCTGGGATATGGATTGTTGAACTCAGGTCTGCGTACTGCAGTGTGGACACTGGAGCCCAGGGTTTGGGCCTGGGGTACAAAATTTTTAACCTAAGGTTGACAATCAATGTACATACTCAAGCCCTGAGTTCTCTAACCGAGAGTCAGCTGACTTGAGTTCCACTAAGTGTAGGCTGTCCACTACCCCTATGCTTACATTACAGTGTAGACATTCCCATAGAGTTAGTAGAACTTGAGTTAGGAGATACTGGATTTAACCTAGGGCTTGAGCATCTACACTCATTCATAACTGTAGATTAGGAATTGTTGAATCCTGGGTCCCAACCAGGGGCTCCAGCATCTACAGTGCATTATGTGGGCCTGAGTCCAACCACCCATATCCCAGACTTCCTAGCACCCTCCCAAATGTGGCCATTCTAGCTCCTTGTTCATGATGCAGTGTCCACCAGGAAAACTTGACTGTCCACCAAACTTGACTGTCCAAGGACAAAGAAAGTCAGTTCATGGGATTGTGGGATCCTTTTGGTGGGCTCCAAGAGCACGTGTCCAGTGGGGCAGCATCTACACTGCAAAGCAATAGGGCTTGAATCCTGGGCCCTGTCTTGATTTGGACTTGGACTCTCCAACCCCACTGGGTCCTGGGCCCTGGATCCAAGGCCTGGGTTAAGACAATTTTTCTATAGATGGAAGTCAAGTTAGACTTGAGCCTAAATTCAAATAACGGGCTTACATTGCAGTGTAGACATACCCTAAGTGATTTAGGTGCTTTTGTAAATTTTACCCTATATATAATTTGTCATAAAAGGAAAATGTTGATACTAACATCTGTAGTAATAGGGTCAGATTGCATATTAGTAAACAGTAATATTTTGAGAGAGGAGACCAATACTATAAAATGGCTACATAGTACACTGCTGGACCCTTAAACTTTATCTATTCTGCAGGAATTTGCCTACCTTAGGTAAGAATGGGTTCACATTCAAGCAGGAAAAACTTTCTGCAAGAGAAGTGTGTGTGTGTGTGAGGGGGGTGGAGATATGATTCTCCTGGTTTTACAACATTTTAACTCCATTGGGCTTTTTGTGTTCTACTTGGGTAACACTTTTGTAAGTGAAAGAATCAGAGTCCAGACCTGTAACTGTAGAATTTCCTCTTGTTAACACTTTTTCTTCTGTTGTTTTCCCTTCAGAAACTTGGGTAAAAAACCAGAAAGTAGACATTTATTCCCAATTCTCATGGTTTATAGCATTTATTCTGGAAATTAGTTGAAATAAATATAGACCTTTAAAGCTACTGTGTATCAAGTAGAGCTCCAATCAGAGAAAAGGGGACTTCATCAGCACAAAAGGCAATGTCTAGAACCCAATGACAAACACTATTGTACTCCTCTATCTAACCTGACAAAAGGCCTGTACATCAAGAACTGGACTTTAGTCATTAGTGACTAGAATGGACTCTACCTGAAACTGGTCCTTTTTAGTCGTTTCTGACATTTAAAAGAGAATACCACAACTGCTCAAGGAATACTGTGCATCAAAAATCATCCATATGCTCAAAGTATACAGCCTGAAAGAGTTCAACCATGTAAAATTAAAAAAGTAAGAGCAACACTTGATGAGGAAGAGGCTGATAATGTGAAGGGATTATAGATTTATGCATAGTCCATAAAGAAACAATATTGCTGATTAAATATCAGAAAGGAGGTGGCAAAATAAATTGGAACACAGAGTTCAGAGGAGAAGGGCAGGGACTGAACCTAATGGAAAGGGACACCAAGATGAAGACATCTGGCAGTCGGGGAGTCATGAATAAGGAAAGGTTGGTTAGGCAGCTGGGGAACCAAGACAGCAAGATCTTGAGATGCCAGAGACTTGTGCTAAGTCATAGAAAAGGATGGAATGTTCCACAGTAACAAAAACAATACGGAGGTCAAGAAGGATGAGAAGAAAAATCCAAGGCCACATGAGAAAAGAGCATTAACCACATACAAAGGGATAGTTTCGGGACTCTGTCAATGGCTGAAACCAGACTAGAAACGTATCAGAGGTTGTTTTACATAATTAAAAAATATACTAGCCTAACGCCACATCGACATAGATACATATATATACCAAGAGGAGCCCATTAATGGCAGTCATGTGGGAGTTAAATCCTCATGCACTAGGCTAACAATGTAATGAAAGATATTAAAATGATCAATTATGGAACTCCCTCAGTGACAGATATGAAGAGAGAAATCCTCTGCTATATTGGACCTTCCTCAAAGAAACTTTTTTACTCCCATGAAAACAGAACTGTAAATATGCAGCCGTGGCAGATGTTAGTATATGAATATTTATATATCCAAAGGCTTAGTGGACATTCTGGTCTACCCCACTAGGCATGTTAATATTTTACTAGATTAATCAAAGCACTGGGTTCATGAAACAATAATAAGCTGCCCCCTTACTTCCTTAGTCAAAGATGCAGTTCACATCCCAAAGAACCTACCTACCTTCAATGCGCTCAGTATCAAAGAATGTGACTCTGAAGCCTGTTAAAGTGAAGCACCAAACACTTTTGAATCCCCCAGCATTAGAAGTTTGGTTGAAACAAATTTTGAAAGTCTCTTTTAATAGGTTAAGAATAAATTGAGATTGATAAACAGTAACTCTGATCTAGGGTTGGTCCAAAAATAATAGGACAATTGTCCTGTCAAATAATGTCAAAAATAGTCAAATCTCATAAATTTAGTAGAACAGTAACAAAAGAGTACCCTTAGGGTATGTCTACACTGGCAAAGTTATAGTGCCGGCAGTTACAGGGCTGCTCAGAGAGGGCTGAAGGGACACTGCTGTTGTGTGTTCACACTGTCAGCTGCCTCTACAATAGCGTGTTCACACTTGCAGCGGTATTTGGAGTGGTGCACTCTGGGAAGCTATCCCACAGAACATCTCTTCCTCTTCTGCTGCTAAGAGTTGTGGGAAGACGAAGGGGATCGTGGGGCATCCTGCGTCCTGTCCCAATACCCCGTGATGCATTGCTTCACATCCCAGCAATCCCTTTGCTTCCATCCACATTTGGTGCCATCTTTCAACTGTTTGTGTACTGCGTGCTCTGCCTCTTCGGCCTGCAGGAATGGATCCTGCACTGTTGACCAGTATGCTGCTCACTCTGACCAACATGTCACAAGTGGCAGTGGAGTTAAACTACATAGGCAAGAGGAGTGAGACATAGCTACTATGTGTGGTGAGATCAAAGACACAAGATCGCTTGTGGCATTCACGGAGGTGCTGATCACAGTGGGCTCACTTTTGGGCTCGGGAAACAAGCACTGAGTGGTGGAATCACATCATGATGCATGTCTGGGATGACAAGCAGTGGCTGCAGAACTTTTGGATGAGGAAAACCACATTCATGGGACTGTGTGATGGGCTTGCCCCAGCCTTGCGGCACAAGGACATGAGAATGAAAGCTGCCCTGTCATTGGAGAAGCATGTGGCGACTGCACTGTGGAAGCTGGCTACTCCAGACTGCTACCCATTGGTCGCTAACCAGTTAGGAGTGGGAAAGTCGACCACGGGACTTGTGTTGATGGAAGTGTTCAGGACCATGAGTCTGGGCTACGTGAGTGACATTGTGGATGGCTTTGCACAAATGGGCTTCCCTAACTGCGGAGGGACGATAGATGGCACGCATATCCCAATTCTGGCACCAGACCACCTAGCCACCGAGTACATTAATTGGAAGGGGTATTTCTCCATGGTTCTTGAGGCGCTTGTGGATCACAATGGGTGTTTCAGGAACATTAACGTAGGCTGGTCCGGAAAGGTGCATGACGCAAGCATCCTTCGGAACACTGGCCTGTTAAGGAAGCTGCAAGCAGGGACTTTCTTCCCGGACCAGAAGATCACCATAGGGGAAGTCGAAATGCCCATTGTGATCCTGGGAGACCCCACCTACCCCTTTATGCAATGGCTTATGAAGCCATACACGGGGCAACTTGACAGCAGCAAGGAGCGGTTCAACAACAGGCTGAGCAAGTGCAGAATGGCTGTTGTGTGTGCTTTTGGCCATTTAAAGGCCCGCTGGTGCTGCCTATATGGGAGGCTGGACCTGGCCGATGACAAACGCTCCATAATATTTGTGACGGGAAGGGTGAAAGCTTCACTCAGGGCTGGACCGCAGGCAATTTGAAGCTGAAAGCCACAAATATTTGTTGCTATGTGCGGGAGTGCAGTGCTTGTAATCCTAGGAAGCGACTGTGATTGGTGCAGATGATGCACTATCACGGTTTAAGAAAATTGCCTGTTGCTTTGCAGGGCTCTGTTTGCTTTCAATTAGTGGAATAAAGATTGCTTTCAAACCAAAACAATTCTTTTATTAAAAAACAACAACCGGAGGAGAGACAAACAAAAAATCACATTAGCACTGAGGGGGATGAGGGAAGGGAGGATCCCAGGAGGAGGAGGGTGCCGGGACAGTTAAAGATTTGTGTATGTCCAGGTATCATATCCAACCTTCTCCTTTGGAATACAATGCAGTGGGTACTGTACTTCAGCAGGCCTAAACTGCGGAGGGACAGGTGTTGAGTACAGTTGGTACTGGGAGTCCGCAGGGCTGGACAGTGATGGGGCAGGAGTGGAATGCAGCAGGTATAGACTGGAGCCAGGAGCTTGATAAGAGTGTGTTGGCAGTGTCTGGGGGGCGCATGGGAAAGAGTTTTGTGACAGTGGCTGAGGGAAGGGCGGGCGCAGAGTTGCTCGGTTTGCAGTGCTAGTAATGCCTGGAGCGTGTCCGCTTGGTGCTCCATAACATTTAAGAGCCGCTCTGTGGCTTTATTCTGGCACGCCGCATTCTCCTTTCGGTCCCGCTTCTCGCTGTCCAACCACTCCTTCAATTCTTGTTTTTCAGCCACAGAGTGCATCATGACATCACGCAGAAAGTCCTCTTTAGTTCTTCGTGGCCGCTTTCTAATTCTGTGCAGCTGTTCAGCCAGCGATAACAAGAGGGAGGCTGGGCTCCCAAGGTCATATTTGTGAAACCAAAATGCAAATTTTACAGAAGCAGTATTGTTTGCAACACACAGACCACTGATTTAAAACACAGCCAGCATTCACATACCTATCACTAACTAGCTGACCGCAGGCAAGCACACATGAGCCACAAGACCCCCAAAATCGTGAGTAACCGCAGGGGCGAGGGAGATCAGTGTTCCAGGACCGAACTGTACACTGGGCACGTGGCTCTTGGGGTGAGCCAGCACTGTAGGGGGGGCCTTATAATCATTCCTGTCCCCACATTTTCCATAGGCTGTGTTCATTATGGAAGATATCTCGCTGCTGAGGGTGAGCAGGGAATCAAGGGAGGGTCTTCTCCCAAGACTGCGGCTTCCGCCCTGACCTCTATGCAGCTCGCCTGTGTGCAGCAATGGTCCCCCACCAGTGACGGCAGAGAAAGTTACCCTTAATAGGGCAAGAAACAAAGCAGCTCTGCCAAAGAACCTGCTGCAGCGGATTGCCCAATATCTCCATGACAGTTTCCTGGAGGTCTATGAGGCAGATTCCCGTGAAGTGAGAGTGTAAATCAACACCATGTTCCGCCACTCAGACTTGGAATGTGGTGGTATGTGAATCATACAGACACAAGCCTGCTTTCTGCAACCCTCCTGCCCCCAACAACTCCTGAAATCAAAGCCACTACCAAGCGCCTCTCCTGTTTGCGCTTTGCCAAGATCCGACAGCTGTGACTGGCTAGCCTCCTCCGGGGTAGAGAAGAGCTCCTGGCTGCATGTATCTCTGACCTCCGAGTTGTCCTCTGTCTCTGAGTCCTCCTCCCACTCCACATCCTCATCCAAGATTTCCTCCTCCTCGCTCGGTCCACTCTCGACTGGCACACGAGCCACTGAAGTATCCACAGTGGCCTTTGCAATGGAGATGGGGTTGCCACCGGGTATCGTGTCCAGCTCTTTGTAGAAACGGCAGCTCATGGGCACAGCACCGGTGCGGCGGTTTGCCTCCCGAGTCTTGTGGTAGGCGTTCCACAGCTCCTTCACTTTGACCCTGCACTGCAGTGTGTTCCAGTCATGGCCCCTTTCTGTCATGCATCGTGAAATCTGTCCATAGGTATCATAATTCCTACAGCTGGAGTGCAGTGGGGACTGGACAGCCTCCTCTCCCCAAATGCTGATGAGGTCCAGCAGCTCGGCATTGCTCCACGCGGGGAATCACCTGGTGTGTGGTGCAGACATGGGCACTTAGAAAGATGCGCTGAAACCACTGCACACATCACCAAACAAACAGGAAGGGGCCTTTCAAAATTCGCAAGAAATTTAAGGGGTGGGGTTGATGGTTGCTCACCTGAAGGCAGGGCAGTAGAGTTCAAACCGATGACCAGAGAGGCGAGAACAGACATTGTGGGACACCTCTTGGAGGCCAATCGCAGCGCTGTAATCGACCAGGACGTCTACACTGGCACCGCGGCACTGTAGCCCTGGTGCAGAAAGCTGTATGCCTCTCGTTGGGGTGTTTTTTTTACAGCGCTGCAACTGCGCAGTTTCTGCGCACTAAGTGGCTTGGCAGTGTGTACACCTCGGGAGCTACAGCACAGAAAGCTGCTTTACTGCGCAGAAACTTGCCAGTGTAGACAAGGCCTAAGACTTTATGGTCTCCATTAGGCTAATCTTAGATATTTATACCTAATTAACATAAAACATGTTGCTTAACTGAGTTAGTTTAACTCAGAAAAATGCAAAACAGAATAAAATAAAGTTCTAAAAAATGAAATAATAATAATAATAATTATTGCCTTTTAGCAATGTTAGGTTAAGATTTAAAAGTGAATATTATTCAAGACTGGACAGTTATAAAGGAAAAGAAAAAGGAAATTAAACAGAAATAAAACAAACATCATAACTATAAAAGAAAAAGTCATTTTTAAATGGACTGCTAGGGAGGCAGCAGGCCAACTCTTCAAGCAGCTTAATGGTTGTGCATCTTTCCTTTTTGTGGTGGGAGAGGAGGTTTAATGACTGTGGACCCTCCTTTCCCTCCCCAACTGCCTTCTGAGTTAATTCTGTATGTTTGTCTACTAAGTTAAGCCTGTAGGGTCTTCACAGCAGGGACTGTCTTTTAACTTCTTTAATGTGCTTTGTAAACTGCCTTGTACAAATAATGATGCACATATATTCATATAATCTTTGTTCTAGAAGATTCCAGGCATGCAAGATGCTCACCTTTTTCCCAACAAGTGGCATTATCATTTAGTAAAGTGAGTGATCAAGACATTCCTAGGCTTGCTAACTGAAGGAACCATGGTTCAGTCTGCTTACATCAGGGCATTCTTTTTGGAATATTTGACAATATTTGAACTTTTCAAATAATATGCAATCAACTGACTGATCAATTGACATTATTTGATTGGTCAGCTGAATGGCTTTCAAAGTCTAATCTGAATTGCAACATTTTTGGGGGTGGGGAGAAGGTGGAAATGAATTACGCTTTGGAGACTGTTTACTGCATGTACTGTGATTACTTATTGCATGAGGAGCTTTTAAAACAAGTCAGTTCATTTAATCATGTTTTAAAACCAAGACTATATTCTTCAAATGGCTTTTCTTGCCATAAAGACAAATAAAGTAGAATGGTTTAGTGTGCATTTTTTTCAAACAGAAAATAGTAATTTTGACTCCTCTATTACCAGTTTCATAAGGAGAAATTACTTATTCATCAGAAATTGTATTTAATCTTAGTTCTCTATCTTCCTTTTTGAAATGTTAAAAATGTTACCAGATTTACAAAAAGGGAAGGAAGTTTATATACTTTTTTTTTTATTTTAAATTAATGGAGATATCCCATCTCCTAGAACTGGAAGGGACTTTGACAGGTCTTGAATCCAGCCCCCTGCCTTTGCTAGCAGGACCAAGTACTGATTTTGCCCCAAATTCCCTAAGTGGCCCCCCTCAAGGATTGAAGTCGTAACCCTGGGTTTAAACAGGCTAATGCTCAAACCACTGAGCTATCCCTCCCCCCTCTTTTAAAGATCCTAAAAACTTTCCTAATTTTTATTAAACATCTTAAAGAAAACAGAACCTTTACCATCCTCCTCTCTGCCCTGCTGGAAAAAGACACACTATCTTAAAGCTATAACTAACTCAAGAAAAAAACTGAAGAAAGAGAACTGCCCCAATATTTCCAGAGAGAGACGAAAGAATCACGAAGGAGTCAACTGCTTGATATTCCAAGGTGGAACCTAAGAAATCAGCATTCGCCAAAGGATTTCATGCAATTTTAAAAGTTATTTATTTATTAAATTTATTATCATCAGTCCTTCTCCTTCTGGAAAATATCCTTTGTCACCTACTACATTTCAAGCCTATTTTGTCTGGACTTAAATGGAAGGGCTGGGAGTGGGGAGGGGAATTTCTGTAGTTAAGCACTGTTTTGTTCATAATTCTTTCAGAAATCCCTATAAAGGTATTTAAGAACTGCTTTAACCAAGAACTTATGAAAAATATTCATCTGTAGTTAGAAGAGCATCTAACAAAAAAACAAATCAATTAACCAACTCTTCTGTTCACTGTCAAAGCTCATACTGCTTGGATTTCAGATCTTGACTCAGAAGATATTAAAAAAATCCTGGGCCTGGTTCACCAATTTGTTCCTCCAGTTTTATTGGAGTTACACCAAAGTAAATCTATATTAACACAGTGGTGAATCAAGGCTATTTTCCCATGTGACTAGGATTCTAGACAAAAAAAGCCTCTGCTTAAGTTAAAATCCCTTTTTCTCTGCCCCAAACTGGGAATCAAACGTGAGAATCACACAAGAACAAAGCACTGATTGTTAATATTCAAGTATTAACCATATCCGGCCAGCAAGTCAATATTTATATAGTAATGAGATTTCCAGCTGTCATAAGGAGTATCTGAAGAACAAGTGAGGTTTTTTTGTACAATCATCCTGCAGATGTCAAGCCATGTTGGAATGTATTTGTCTAAGAAGTATTTAAGAAAAAATCTGAGAAGGCTGCCTTCCACCTCATTCTTGAACCAAATTTGGAAGTGCTTGTACAGCTTTGTGATTTGTCAGCTTAGATAGCTACTTCAATTCACTAAGCAGTTAGAATTAAAGTGGTGGACAGAGTTATTTTTCACATTAACTGGAAGTCTGACATCTAGAGCTGTTAACTTGTACAACATGATCATGTTCCTTTGGGTTAATAGTGACAATACCTTTGCCCCGAGGCAAGCTAATGGCATTTCTAAAACATTTGAGCTAGTAGCTTGATTCAGCCAAAACTTCATGTTCTGTTTTTCATCTCTTCTGTCGTTCATGATAACCTGATGAAAGGTTATATTAATCTAGCTCTTTTCCCTTGAAAAGGTCAATTTTGAAACATAGGACTTGCCACACTGGTTTAGACCAATTGTCTACTTACTGTATGATATTCCTGATGGTGGCTACTACCAGATATGTCAGAGGAAAGTGCAAAAAACCCTGAGGGAGTCAGTTATGGAATAACCCACCCATAAAAAAACAGCTAATTTTTATCTATTCTTTAGATGTAGAATCCAGGTGTTAGAATAGGAAAAAATGATCGTAATCACTAGCTCTGCTCACAACCCAAGTTCTGCTGACAACATTTTGAGGGGCTGTGGGTGGGGTTGCCAAGTTTGTAATATTTAAAAACCGGACACTCCAGTAGGAGTGCCAGAATCTCCTCTGCACTCCCTTTTCCCCCCTGAGGCCCCACCCCTGCCCCGCTCCTTCCCCCCAAAACCCCACCCCCGCATTCGCTCCTCGTCCTCCTTCCCCCATTGCTCAACACACAGTCAACCTGTGGTACTCATTGCCAGGGGATGTTGTGAAGGCCAAAACTATAACTGGGTTAAAAAAAGAGCTAGATAAGTTCATGGAGGATAGATCCATCAATGGCTATTAGCCAAGATGGTCAGGGACACAACCCCATGCTCTGGGTATCCCAAAACCTCTGCCAGAAGCTGGGACAGGATGACAGGGGATGGATCACTCGATAAATTTCCCTGTTCTGTTCATTCTCTCTGAAGTATCTGGAACTGGCCACTGTTGGAAGACAAAATACTGGGATAGACAGACTGTTGATCTGACCCAGTATGGCCATTGTTATAGTTCTGCCCACTTGTGGTTCCAAAACTAGATGCCACTCATAGGAGTTATGTAGCTTTTCATAGGGTCATTCTTCTTCTTTCTTGTGTGCTTTGATCAGCAATGGACATTTCAAAAAGTAATGAATAAGCTTCAGAGTTAACATTCCATTGAGATACCCAGGTTATAAGGATGTGTACTGTTCCTTTAAATCAGGGCCGGCTCCAGGTTTTCTGCTGCCCCAAGCGGTGGGGAAAAAAAAATAAAGCCGCTCGGTGGCAGCTCGAGTGCGTCGCTCCATTCTTTGGTGGCAGTTCGGTGGCCGGTCCTTCACTCCCTCTCTTCCTTTGCAGTGGCACTTCGGCAGCAGCTCAAAGAGGAAGAGTGGGACTGACGGACCCACCAACCCTTTTTATTGGCTGCCCCAAGCTTCCTTAGCTGGTGCCTGGAGCCGGCCCTGCTTTAAATAGGTATCAGCAAGTCAGCAATCAAAGTCTGGGAAGGATACTAGCCAGAGATCTAAAGTGATGCAGAGAGAGGGACAGAGATAGAGTAGCTATAGGGATAGTACCATTTTTCTTATTCTGATCAAGTTTCTAATTCAGTGTTAGATAGGAATTACCTTTTCTGTGAATTTTTACCATTGTTACATGATGTCAGAAGCTAACTCAACTTGAATCAGCATAAGTGAAAGGAAAGGGAAATGCCAAAGTTCACGAGGAAGAGGAGGAGGAGAATGTGAGGCAGGCAAGCGGAGGATCCATTCTCCCCAAAAGTCAAGAACAGTTTTTAACCCAGGAGCCCATCCCTTCACAGGACCAGCTGGTGGTGGAGCGTGATGCTGGGGAAGGCACGTCTGGTGAGTGCACATTTCCAATCAAACTATTGGGGTTACATGCTATTATTTTTTATATTTAATCTGAACAAAAAAGTAGGTGAAGTGGGTATTAGTGGTCACCGAGGGTGCTCTCTGAAAAAGACTGTTTATTTGCCCGAGATGGCCTGGGAATCCTCCATGGAGATCTCTAGGAGGCTTTCATGGAGTACTCTGCAATCCTTTGCAGAAGGTTTCTGGGAAGGACTGCCTCATTTCATCCACCACGGTAGGACACTTTCCCGCACCATTCCAGTATTAATTCTGCTGGCATCATTGCAGCATACAGCATTGCAGCGAAAGGGCCAGGTCTGTACCTAGACGCTTGCAGCATCTGCTCCCTTGCTGCCTCTATTACCGTCAAGAGAGTGATATTGCATAGAGTCAGCTAGGGGAAACGAGGGGAAGATTTCAATGCTAGCCCTTAAACCGCAAACAATTCAACAAGTAATCTACCTTGTTAGCACTGACCCCCCACTTGGTAAGGCAACTCCCATCTTTTCATGTGCTATGATATATATTCTGCTTACTGTATTTTTCACTCCATGCATTTGACAAAGTGGGTTTTAGCCATCAAAAGCTTATGACCAAATAAATTTGTTAGTCTCTAAGGTGCCACAAGGACTCCTCGTTGTTTTTGCTGATACAGACTAACATGGCTACCACTCTGAAACAAAACACTGACTCCCTGCCCCAGGGACACAAGCTGGAAGAAGCACCTCTCTGCAGAACTCACATTCCACACTAATCTGAGCAGTTAATCTGACCTCCCAACCTCGCCATGGACATCATTAGAAGAAAGCTTCCCATAGATCAGGACACAACAACTCGAAGTGGCACCAGACCCTGACAGAACAACAGATGCAAAACCTAACGGACATCTTCCACTGCTAAAATGACCAATATACCCCACAACACACCTTTCAAGATCCAGGGTTCCTTATGCATGCCTATCACAATATGTGGTGTACCTCATTCAGTGCAGCAAATGGCCCAGCAACAACTATGTGGGTGAAACCAGACAATCACTATGCTCTCGAATGAACTCACACAGAAAAATGATAAAGACAAAAACACCATATCACCCATCGGTGAACACTTTTCACAAAGTGGTCACTCCATATCTGACCGCTTAGTCCTGGTCTTCAAAGTTTACCTGAACAATACCTTCAAAAGATGAGTCTGGGAGCTTAAATTCATAACTCTGCTGGACGCTAAAAACCATGGACATAACAAACATTGGTTTTATGGCTCATTACAACAATTTGTATACACACCCTACAGCCTGCTACCTCTTAGTTCTGCCCTTCATTTCTAGATGGTCTCCTACAGCATGTGTGAACCCCTTATGTGTATCAATTTGGCCCACCTTGTATTTAGTTTGTACACTCTGGTTACCTTCTCCAAACCTGAGGAAGAGCTGTGTGATGCTCAACAGCTTGTCCTTTCCACCAACAGAAGTTGGTCCAATAAAAGATATTACCTCACCTACCTTGTCTCTCTCCTTTGTTGGCAGCATTCACATGGTAACCAAATGTCTCTCTCTATGACCTGGAACATGGCGTGCTCTCTCTAAATGAATTTTATGATAAAAGTGATGTGGTTCGGTTTTCCTTAGAAACTAAGCACATGCCATTTTAACATCTACAGCTTCAGCCAGCCTAGGGCTTAGTATTCCAGCTCTACCCAGCAATCTGAATCTCTCCGTTGACAATGAAATGTTTAGTTGCTACACTGGCAGAATTTAATGTTACTCCCCACCTCCCCAGCAACAGCAGCAACAGGCATTTGAACACACACACACACACACACACACACACACACACACACACACACACAGAATGAGTGTGCATGGAAACTACATGGAATTAAATTTAATTAAATCTAAGCCCTGACAATGTTTATATAACAGGACTCTATGTGTAGCCTACAAGGGGCTGAATGGACCTGTCATTTAAATTATAGTGCACAATAGCTAAATGCCAATCTCAAAGTAGGTCGTTTCAATCTTACTGATCCTGTATTAAAAGTTACTATGAAGCAGAAGTTTAGAATTCCATCACAGTTTGAAAATGGCCTCCTCAAAGTTCACATACAATAAAAACACTCAATGTCTCTATCAGAAGATTTAAAGCTATTTATGTCTCTTTGTTCTCATGAAACCTAGACTATACAGTATTTATCCAAGATAGCTGTAGAGAAAACAAAGCAAAACCTTGATGTTAACCTCTTAAGTTAGGTGTCAATGTTTCAGAGGAAACTCTGTATGATCTGAAGGTGCACAAAGAGACTATTCTTATAGCAAGAACGGTGAGAAATCTCTTAATAGTAAAATGCCACAACAGTAGTATGAATCCAAGCAAAAAAATAAATTAATTAAATGTAAAATATATTATCAAACTTTAGTTCAATGAACATTGCTTTTCAAATTATTTTTTAAATAATAATGTTAATATTTAGCATTTATGTGTAGAGCTTTTCATCTTCAATGTCCTTTAACAAGGAAACAATTTATTCTCTCAGCTAGTGTTATACGAAATGCTGAAGTACTTAATGCTTTTTTTGCCTCGGTCTTCACAGACAAGGTCATCTCCCAGACCGCTGCACTGGGCAACACAGTATGGGGAGGAGGTGAGCAGCCCTCAGTGGTGAAAGAACAGGTTAAGGGCTATTTAGAAAAGCTGGACATGCACAAGTCCATGGATCCAGATCTAATACATCCAAGGGTGCTGAGGGAGTTGGCTGGTGTGATTGCAGAGCCATTGGCCATTATCTTTGAAAATTCGTGGCAATCAGGGGAGGTCCCAGATGATTGGAAAAAGGCAAATATAGTGCCCATATTTTAAAAAGGGAAGAAAGAGAACCCAGGGAACTACAGACCGGTGAGCCTCACTTCAGTCCCCGGCAAAATCATGGAGCAGGTCCTCAAGAAATCCATTCTGAAGCATTTGGAGGAGAGGAAGGTGATCAGGAACAGTCAACATGGATTCACCAAGGGCAAGTCATGCCTGACCAACCTGATTGCCTTCTATGATGAGATAACTGGCTCTGTGGATATGGGGAAAGCGGTGGATGTGATATATGTTGACTTTAGCAAAGCTTTTGATACTGTCTCCCACAGTATTCTTGCCAGCAAGTTAAACAAGTATGGTTTGGATGAAGATGGATAGAAACCTGGTTAGATTGTTGGGCTCAACTGGTAATGATCAATGGCTTGCTGTCTAGTTGGCAGCCAGTATCAAGCAGAGTGCTCCAGGGGTCGGTCCTGGGCTCGATTTTGTTCAACATCTTTATTAATAATCTACATGATGGGATAAATTGCACCCTCAGCAAGTTCGCAGATGACACTAAGCTGGGGGGAGAGGTAGATACGCTGGAGGGTAGGGATAGAGTCCAGAGTGACCTAGACAAATTGGAGGATTGGGCCAAAAGAAATCTGATGAGGTTCAACAAGGATAAGTGCAGAGTTCTGCACTTAGGAAGGAAGAATCCCATGCACCGCTACAGGCTGGGGACTGACTGGCTAAGCAGCAGTTCTGCAGAAAAGGACCTGGGGATTAGAGTGGACGAGAAGCTGGATATGAGTCAGCAGTGTGCCCTCATTGCCAAGAAGGCTAATGGCATATTTGGCTGTATTAGTAGGAGCATCGCCAGCAGATTGAGAAAAGTGATTATGCCCCTCTATTGGCACTGGTGAGGCCACACCTGAAGTATTGCATCCAGTTTTGGTCCCCCCACTACAGAAAGGATGTGGACAAATTGGAGAGAGTCCAGTGGAGGGCAACAAAAATGATTAGGGGGTTGGGGCACATGACTTACGAGGAGAGGCTAAGGAAACTGGAGTTATTTAGTCTTCAGAAGAGAAGAGTGAGGGGGGATTTGATAGCAGCCTTCAACTATCCGAAGGTGTGTTTCAAAGAGGATGGAGCTCGGCTGTTCTCAGTGGTGGCAGATGACAGAACAAGAAGCAATGGTCTCAAGTTGCAGTGGGGGAGGTCTAGGTTGGATATTAGGAAACACTATTTCACTAGGATGGTGGTGAAGCACTGGAATGGGTTACCTAGGGAGGTGATGGAATCTCCTTCCTTAGAGGTTTTTAAGGCTCAGCTTGACAAAGCCCTGGCAGGGATGATTTAGCTGGTGTTGGTCCTGCTTTGAGCAGGGGGTTGGACTAGATGACCTCCTGAGGTCTCTTCCAACCCTATTATTCTATGATTCTATGAAAGTGGCAAATATTTTTATTTGTTTTTTTTTTAATTGTTCTGAGCTGTATCTTTAAGTGGCATTTTCTCTAAAAAAATCAAAATGGCAAAATTGTAGGTGGTGTTTAATATAAAAGCTGAAAAACAAAAGAAAATTTTCAATATTTTTAGCTTGTTTGAAAATTGCACCCTTTTGAATTAAAATAGGCTAATAATGGTAGATTCTATATTTTTTGTATGAAACTGGACCAATTTCTACCCCCCGTAAAATCTTAAAATGCTCCCATTTTCAAATTTCTTTGAGTATTTCACACAGCCTTACTTACAAGACACCTATGAGTTAAGGAAGTAGTGTTATTGCTATTTGATGCATTAGAAAACAGGCAAAGAGAAATTGAGGCTATTATTGTCAAACTTGTGTGCTTAAAGTAAATCCAGTCTCTGGATCATAATCTATAGTAAATTCATACTTTGGCACAAAAATATGTGGTCTGATACCCTATAGCCCAGGGGTGAGCAAACCTTTTGGGCCGAGGGCCACATCTGGTTGGGGAAATTGTATGCAGGGCTGGGGCAGAGCGTTGGAGTGTGTGAGGGAGTGCAGGGTGTGGGAGGGGGTGCGGTGTGCAGGAAGGGGCTCAGGGCAAGGGATTGAGGCAGAGGAGGGATGCGGGGCATATGAGGGGGCTCAGAGAAGGGGGTTGGGGTGCAGGAGGGATCCGGGGTGTGACAGGGGGCTCAGGTCAGGAGGTTGGGGTGCAGGAGGAGTGTGGGGTGTGGCAGGAGGCTCAGGAAAGAGGGTTGGGGGGCAGGAGGGGTGCGGGGTATATGAGGGGGCTCAGGGCAGGGAGTTGGGGTGTAGGAGTGGTGCGAGGTGCAGGCAGGGGGCTTAGGGCAGGGAGTTGGGGGGTGAGGTACAGGAGGAGTTCAGGCTCCGGCCCAGCGCCACTTACCTAAAGGGGCTCTGGGGTGGCAGCGGTGCGCACTGGGGCCAGGGCAGGCTGCTTGCATGCCTGCCCTGTCCCCAGCCCCGCGCCGCTCCAGGAAGCACTGCGGCCCCTGGGGGAGGGGGGACAGAGGGCTCTGCGTGCGCTGCCCTTGTCGCGCCTCCAGGTACCTTCCCCAAAGCCCCCATTGGCCGCATTTTCCCGTTCCCGGCCAATGAGAGCTGCAGGGGGCGGTGCCTGGAGGCAAGGGCAATGCACGGAGCCCTCTGCCTCCCCGCCCGGGTCTGCAGGGTCATGGTGTCGGCCACTTCTGAAAGCAGCACAGGGCCTGCGGCACCATGGGGAACAATCCTGCGGGCCGGATCCAAAGCCCTGAGGGGCCGGATCTGGCGCGCAGGCAGTAGTTTGCCCACCCCTGCTATAGCCTCATTAGGAATAGAAGTTGTGGATTCTTAGTACCTCTGAAAATTAGGTTACTTTTTAGGTAACTTACCTTTAGGCTCTCCAATTTGAAATCATGAGAGCAAAGCCACAGAAATAACCAGTGTCAGAGCCAGGAACAAAATTCAGGAGTTCCTGGCTCTCAGTCCAGTGTTCAGAGTACTAAATTGTGACTCTCTTGATCAGGACAACAAAACAACCTTTTATTGCTCTAGTCTGCTGCAAACATCACACCACACGGGGAAGCAGAAGCCTCACATAGACAAGGAAGGAGAAAAAGGTAGCAGGGCTTTAAAAGATCTTGCTGTGCTTGCTGTGAAAGGAGACTAGTGTCCAGGCTATGGCATCTGGTCAGGACATACAGGTAGAGAGATAAGATAGCAAATTGTTGCACCTTGCTCTGTTAGATGAACCATCATAGCATACAGCTGACACCGAGGGCTCTTCCACAGATAGATTTACAATGACAATATGCTCTCAACATCCAGGAGATGTTGCTAATCTGGGTTTGAGGGTTTTGGGTTTTTTTTTAAATTGACTAGCCACAAATCAGGCAAATTTGAAACATATTTTTGGTTTGTCTGATGATAAACTGAAAACTGCATCACTCTTCTATGCACCTGGTATGGCAACACTCTATGTCTGGGGCTGTCAAATTTTAAATTAAGAATGTTCAGCTGAAATAAGCATCATTCTTTGTGGGAGAATTTAATATTTGAATCTTTTAACTGTTCTTTTCATGGGCACATACGACCTGAAAGAATTACAGTGCTGTGCCACAGTGCGATGGGGTCACTGAGACAGAGCATTACCCGCACTGTGAACTGTGAATTTGAGCTAAAAGTGCTAGGAAATCAAATACCGTGATGCAGGACAAATGACATTTCTGAAGACAACAAATACCCTGTTCTCTGACTCTACATTTAAATCCTGTAGTAGCATGAAGCAAAGAGTGACAACATATGGTGAGAAATGCAGGAAATGATAAAGGGGTAAGGATGTTAATAACTCTGACAAATTAAGACAGTCCGGAGATAAAGACAACTTCAGTTTCCGCCCCACAACTAACTTGGTTCCTTTACTAGCAATTCCATGTAGGAATTTAGGTGCTTACCAGAAATTTTCTTTCTTCAAGCAGTAAACTCCACAGGGCCTATGATGGGCCTTCAGCATGCTTCTAGCTCTGGAGGTTGAAATCTGACCGGTCATTGATAAATGTAACTATAAATATGCCTAGTGCTGAGCAAAGAGAAGGATGGTGATATTGTTGAGTGTGACAGAAGGGAAATGGGAAAACTATGGGAGGTTTTGTTTGTCAGAACTTTGTTTTTGGCCATGTTGCATTTAAGCCAATAATAAGACATCTGAGAGGATATGTCAGAGACAGAGATGTGGGCAAGGCATCTAAGAGGACATGTCAGAGAGACAGGGAAGTATCCAAGGGGTTGCTTAGAGAGTTTTTGATGTCTGGCTGAAGTGATATATTCTTCCCTCTGGACATTTCCAGTACACTGAGTACAGCTGATACTTTAAATTGAGTGTCTTTAAATCCAGAGTGAGGCAGTCCTGAAATAATGTGAGCATGTAATATATTTTTCTGCTCTTGATATATTGCTGCTACTAGTTCACCAGTTTTTAAACTTTAGCCAACTTAAACCGCTTTGTTGGTGGACTTTTCTCTAGCAGCCAAAAAAGTAAAGATTTACCTGCCTCTTCTTAGATGGTTTCCTTTTACATTTTAGACAATCAGCTTTGCCAGAGTTGAGCTGTGTGATGGGACGCTAGGTAAACAGGTCCTTTCTAAATGTCAGGAACAGGGGCAGTTCTGTTAGGCTGACTAGGCCCGATAATCACAGTCTCTGCACTTATCATTATTTATATTATGGTAACACCTAGACGCTGCAATAAGAATCTGGGCCCCATTGTGCCAGGCACTTTATAAAAATATATAAGCAATGTATTGCAGCAAATATAATGCTGTCCAAATCAACAGCTCTCTCCTCTTCCTGACTTTCTGTATTATCTGGAGCAGAAGTAGGAGCAGCATACATGAGAATATAAGAACAGTCATACTGGGTAAGACCAGTGGTCCATCTAGTCCAGAGTCTTCCAATAGTGGCTGGTGCCAGATGCTTCAGAGGGAAAGAACAGGGCACTCATTGAGTGATTCATCCCATGTCGTCCAGTTGTAGCACTTGACAATCAGAGGCTTAGGGACACCCACAGCATGGGGTTGCATTCCTGACCATTTTAGCTAATAGCTAGTCATAGACTTATTCTCCATGAACTTGTCTAATTCTTTTTTGACCCCTGCTATAATTCTGGCCTTCACAACATCCCCTGGCAGTGGGTTCCACAGGTTGACTGTGTGTTGTGTGAAGAAGTATTTTTATTTTGGTTTATTTTAAACCTGCTGCCAATTAATTTTATTGGTTGACCCCTAGTTCTTGTGTTATGTGAAAGGGTAATTAACACTTCCCTATTCACTATCACCACACTATTTATGATTTTATAGATCTCTATCATATCCCCTCCTTAGTTGTCTCTTTTCCAAGCCGTACAGTTCCAGTCTTTTTAGCCTCTCCTCATATGGAAGCTATTCCATACCCCTAATAATTTTTGTTGCCCTTCTCTGTACTTTTTCCAATTCTAATGTATCTTTTTTGAGATGGGGCAACCAGAACTGCATGCAGTATTCAAGGTATGGGCGTACCATGGATTTATATAGTGGCATTATGACATTTACTGTCTTATTATCTATCCCTTTCCTAATGGTTTATAGCATTCTGCTAGCTTTTTTGACTGCTGCTGCATATTGAGCAGATGTTTACATAGAACTATCCACAATGACCCCCAGATCTCTTTCTTGAGTGGTAACAGCATTTTGTATTTATGGCTGGGATGTATAACAGAAAGTCATACAGCAGGTACTTTGGCCAGGAATGGGATAGCACTTTTGTGGATACCGATCCCTAATCTCGTCACCTGGCAAAAACAGTTGATATGTTATTGTGCCTACAAACAAAGAGACCAGTTCCTTGCTTGTCAATGTTCTAGCTGTGTACTGTCTACATCTCTGGAAGTAGGGTCAATTATTCCTGGTCTATTCTTTGCCTGCTTTGACTGTTCATTTGTGCAATACAAAGGCAAAAAGAGATTCTCTGTACATCTGAGTATGATCTCAAGAGTGAGCAACCTGGATTCACCTTTCCCACTTACTTTTTTAGGTACATCATGATGGGTGAACTGTTTGGTATAGCTGTAAAGTCTCTCTTGAGTATGGAAGGATTCTATGCCTTGGATTATTACCATGTTCAAGTATTCTTCCTATTGATCCAGGTCACCATATGTGGTTAGGATCTGTCCGCTTCTGAGGAATGGAGGTTTCTCTCTTTTCATCCACTATTGATCTGCCCTGGGTAATTCTGACAGGGCTTTGAACTTGGTTGGCCATGACAGTAAGGTCAGAATTTCCATCTCTTATGGAGTTTGATCCATGGTGGTTTGCATGCAAGACATCGTCATCATCAAGAGACTCAGGAGGCACTGTATGGTGGATTGTGAGGAAGACTGAATCATCTGTATGACTTTCAATGACTTCCATTTTTGCTCCTGGGAGCTAAAATGTCTTGTGATGAATTGTCTCTTTCTGCACCGCCGTATGAATAATTGTTTGAACAGCTGTGAGCTGGTTCTTCTCTTTATTTATCATGAAGTCCTCTATTGCATGCCAAGTGTTCACTGGGGCCACATTAATGGATGGTGGCTGAGTCAGGCCATTTAAAAAGGTGTCAATATTAACCACTTCCTGTCTGAGAGTTCTAGTAGAATTACCAGGATCTACATCAACACGTAGAGACTGTTCTAGATTTCATTTTGATAAATAGGGAGGAACTGGTTGAGAATTTGAAAGAGAAAGACAACTTGGGTGAAAGTGATCATGAAATGATAGAGTTCATAATTCCAAAGAATGGTAGGAGGGAAAACCACACAATAAATATAATGATTTTAAAAAGGCAGACTTTAGCAAACTCAGGGACTTGGTAGATAAGATCCCATGGAAAGCAAGTCTAAGGGGAAAAACAGTTCAAGAGAGCTGGCAGTTTTTCAAAGAGACATTAAGGGCACAAGAGCAAACAATCCCATTGCATAGAAAAGATAGGAAATATGGCAAGAGACCACCCTGGCTTAACCAGGAGATCTTCAATAGTCTAAAAATAAAAAAAAAAGTCCTACAAAAAGTGGCAAGTAAGTCAAATTACAAAGGATGAATATAAACAAATAACACAAGTCTGTAGGGACAAAATTAGAAAGCCAAGGCACAAAATGAGATCAAAATAGCTAGAAATATAAACGGTAACAAGAAAATATTCTACAAATACATTAGCAGCAAGAGGAAGACCAAGGACAGGGTAGGCCCATTACTCGATGAGGGGGAGCAACAATAACAGAAAATGTAGAATGGCAGAAGTGTTAAATTACTTTTTTGTTTCAGTTTTCGCCAAAAAGTTCAGTAGCGATTGGACATCTAAATTAATGAATGCCAGTTAAAATAATGAAGTAGGATCAGAGGCTAAAATAGGGAAAGAACAAGTTAAAAATTACTTAGACAAGTTAACAACAAGGAGTCTGGTGGCACCTTAAAGACTAACAGATTTATTTGGGCATAAGCTTTCATGGGTAAAAAACCACTTTTACCCACAAAAGCTTATGACCAAATAAATCTGTTAGTCTTTAAGGTGCCACCGGACTCCTTGTTGTTTTTGTGGATATAGATTAACACGTCTACCCGCTGATACTTAGACAAGTTAAATGTCTTCAAGTCACCAAGGCCTGATGGAATACTTCCTAGAATACTTATGGAGTTGACCAAGGAGATATCAGAGCCACTAGTGATTAATCTGTGAAAAGTCATGGAAGACAGGTGAGATTCCAGAGGAGTGGAAAAGGGCAAATATAGTGCCAATCTATAAAAAGGGGAATAAAGACAACCCGGAGAATTACAGACCAGTCAGCTTAACTTCAGTACCCGGAAAGATAATGGAGCAAATTATTAAGCAATCAATTTGCAGATACTTAGAAGATAATAAGGTGATAAATAACAGACAGCATGTATTTGTCAAGAACAAATCATGTCAAACCAACATCATAACTTTCTTTGATCCACAAGCCTTGTGGATGGGAGGAAGGAGAAGTGGTATATCTTGATTTTAGTAAGGCTTTTCATACTGTCACACATGATCTTCTCATAAATAAACTAGGGAAATACAACCTAGATGGAAATGCAACCTAAGATGTGTGCATAACTGGGTGGAAAACAATTCCCAGAGGATAATTATCAGTGGTTCACAGTCAAGCTGGAAGGGCATAACAAGTGGAGTTGTGCAAGGATCAGTTTTTGGTTCAGTTCTGTTCGATATCTTCATCAATGATTTGGATAATGGCATACAGAGTACACTTATAAAGTTTGCGGACGATACCAAGCTCCGAGGAGTTGCAAGTGCTTTGGAGGATAGGATTAAAATTCAGAATGATCTAGAGAAACTGGAGAAATGGTCTGAAGTAAATAGGATGAAATTCAATAAGAACAAATGCAAACTACCCCACTCAGAAAGGAACAATTAGTTGCACACATACAAAATGGCAAATGACTGCCTAGAAAGGAGTACTGCAGAAAGGGATCTGGGAGTCATAGTGGATCACAAGCTAAATATAAGTCAACAGTGTAACACAGTTGCAAAAAAAAGCAAATATAATTCTGGGATATATTAGCAGGAGTGTTGTAAGCAAGATACGAAAAGTAATTCTTCCGCTCTACTCCATGCTGATTAGGCCTCAGCTGAAATATTGTGTCCAGTTCTGGGCGCCACATTTCAGGAAAGATGTGGACAAATTAGAGAGGAGCAACAAAAATAATTAAAACATGACCTATGAGGGAAGACTGAAAAAATTGGGTTTGTTTATGGAGTTGGGTTTATGGAGAAGAGAAGACTGAAAGGGGACATGATAACAGTTTTCAAGTACATAAAAGGTTGTTAAAAGGAGGAGGGAGAAAAATTGTTTTCCTTAACCTCTGAAGATAGGACAAGAAGCAATGGGCTTAAATCACAGCAAGGGCAGTTTAAGTTGGACATTAGGAAAAACTTCCTAACTGTCAGAGTGGTTAAACATTGGAATACATTGCCTAGGGAGGTTGTGTAATCTCCATCACTGGAGATTTTTAAGAGCAGGTTAGACAAACACCTGTCAGGGATGGTCTAGATAATACTTAGTCTTGCCTTGAGTGCAGGGGACTGGACTAGATGACCTCTTGAAGTCCCTCACAGTCCTATGATTCTATGGAGCTGTGATAAGGTGGATGGTAAGGATCATTATCTGAAACATGAACTATAAGCAAACTGAGTGAGCCTGCTGTGGAATGAGCAGTTAGGGATATGGCAATGTGTCTTCTTGAAGACTTGGCTTAGGAGAATTTCCCTTGCAATACAGCTCCTGCCTGAACTTCAGCTTTCACATAAACTTACTCAGGCACTTCAAATCCAGAAGTGCTCTGTTCCTGCCCATTCTCTCAAGGGGTAGGAATCTCCTCTATAATCCCAGTCTGAAGGAGATGGGATACCTTCTTTTTTGATATTTATGCATATTTCAAAGCAATGGAATAAGCTGAAACAAAACTTGGCTATTCTGGTTAATTCTACTGAGTATGTCTCGGACTACGGCCGATACCCATTTACCCAATATGGCAGGTGGCCATTTGTCTGCACAGGAAAGGACTCTAGTTGAGACTAGTTATGCACAGAGGAAGAATCTGGGATCCAGGGCATGTCTACTCTGCAATTAAACACCCTGGGGTGACCTGTGTCTGCTGACTTGGGCTTCTGGGACATGGCTATGGGACTGTTTAATTGTGGTGTAGACATTCAGGATCAGGCTGGAGCCCAGACTCTGGGACTCTGCCAGTGGGTAAGGTTATCTTTTCACAACCTTTGCCTTTTTCTTTCCAGACCAGATAAGGGCAAGCTACAGCATCCTCGGTCAGAGTCCGAAAGAGATTAGGAGATATCTGCAACTCTGAGTTTAAAATGAACAGGGTTTTGGGCACAGGGAAAAAGGGAGGATCTGGGAGTGAGGGCTGGACCCTGCTTGGCTTTTGTCCTTTTGTCTTACTCACATAGGGGAGGCACAGATGAGGAATTTCCTAGCAAGATAGAGGTGTGTGTGTGTGCGTGGGAGGGAGGGTCTCCTTGGATCATTTTATTTTTAATTTGCCCTACAGAGCTGCTGCTTCTTTGATCCCTCACCAGGGTGTCTAAAGGCAAGTTGCTGATGCCTGGAAATTTTTGCTAAGGATGGCAAGTCTCCAAAGGGAATTGCAGTCACTTGATCAAACAGAGGGGGGACTGCAACTGCTCCAGGGAAACAGTCTCTACCCCAATATACCCCGGTGCTAGACTTTTCAGTTTTTGACAGTTTCTGACTCCTGCTCCTCAGCTCAGACCACACCCTTTTGGCTCACAGCGAGGGGACCTGCTAAATGCCGAGTTGTTTTGTATACTGTGCGGTATACAGATGATTTAGCTACCTCACATCCAACATCACCCTTAATTTTTTAACAGAGTAGTGTCATCGCCTTCAAATGCCACAGAAGAGTTAACTATAAAACACATTCATAATTCACAGAGAGAGTAATGATGGTCAGTCAATATTCTAGAAAACGCACATGTTGCTGAATTAGAGGCTAAGAGGCACGCAGTTTCTTTTGAGCAGCATAATCGGGGAGAAAAGAAGAGTCATGGTTTTGCAATGGCAGGTTTTTGCAGTAAATGTGTGATAAGAGGTACTTCTGTTGGATTCTCATCTCTGCTCATGGTTTCCACTGACTATGAAGAGAATTAAACATTTAAGTTGGGGGTGGGAAAAAGGGGATATCTATGATGAATGAGCTGTAAAGCTGAAGAGAATTTGCTGTACATCCTGACCAATTCAGCAGGGAAAGTAATCAATCCATTTACCTCTCTACTGAGAGAAATGGCAGGTAGATAAGAGGATAATGAATTCCAGGCACAATACTGATAAGAGGGACACTTAAAATGACGAGCCTGAATATATTCCGTAGTTAACAATGCTGACAAAAACAATGACAAAGAAATAATTTATTCATAGAAAATGAAGGTAGACTTTAAAATCAAGGTAGCTATTGAAACCAAGGTAGCTTTACTAACCAGTAACCACTAGTGAAGTATTGAAGTATTGTAGCAAAGGACACCTTTCTTCCCCCCCAGCTTGCATGTTGTTTATAATGTGTCGGCTAAGTTGTGAGACCTTGCAGTTTACAAATGGGGATAAGTTTTTCTCCTCTTTGGACAATTCTGGCTTTCCCCCGCCTTCTGGTTAATGCAATATCAGTTCTTAGGCAGCCTTGCATATTCATTTGCAATCTGAATTCATAATGGTTTTGCTCCACCGCTGCCATAACCTCTGTCCCGTAATCTTTCAGGGGATTGACACAGGTATTTTGCCTTTGATAATAAAATGAAATAGTGAACTAATGTCAAGACTAATTTTTTTTTAAAAATAAAAATGTTTGCTGATTCATTCCAAATGCAGCATTAAATCAGGTTAACAAAACCACAACTGTCTGAAATAACTTTAGATGCTAAAGTTATTTCCCTGCTCCAGAGCTGAGTGTTGTATGACCGCTTGGTGCAACAGGATGTGCTTGACATATATAAGTCACTGTAGCTACTGCATCTGACCAAAATAAATCCCATATTTGCTCAAGGTGCTTAAGGTCATGGCTCAGAGTAGGCTGCTCCATCCTGATTAGTTTCTCAAATTTCTCTTTACTATTTGAAATCGTTTATACAATTTAGAAGAATATTTTGGACGATTATCCTCTTGGTAAGTGAACCAAGTATGCTGGGTTTTCAAGTATGTTGGGTTTTACAATGCACAAGCAAGCATGCTATCTAACCATCTAACCTTCTGGCCCAAGAGTATTTATTAATAATTATTGTTATTATTTTCAACATTTGCAGAAATACACTCTAATTTCTTAACAAATCCCTTTCCCATATTTTGTTACTGGCATCAGACATGGAGGAGGTGTAGTAGTTATTACAGGAGGTGTACTAGTTTACTTATTTTCTATCTAGATGTCTATTACAAGTATAGGGGTTCATTTTCAGGCATCTTTCCTCAGGTTGGACCAAATTATTATCTATAACTTGCATGACTCCATGACATTTTGAGAATTCTTCTTCTATGTTTAAAAATCAATATCTGTTATTTAAATCTACCTTTTATTATTCTAATAAATGTGCATAATTCTACTGTCGGTAGTAGTAATTACACACACTCCTACTCCCACCATCCACTTTGTAGACAGGATACTGTATGTTTCTTACCACATTAAAAGTTTTACTCCCTCACCACTCAACTGTAAGAAAAATGGATAAAGAACACATCTGAGTGAGAACATTCAAGTCACTTTGGTGAAGGTTTTACGACAAAAGAGCTCTTACTAGACAGAATTTTTTGTTGTTGTCTCTACTATACATATTGAATTTTCTCCTCTGCACTTGGCATGCAACTGAATTAGCAGGCCAGAGGGTTGCAAAAAAGAAAAAACAGACATTGAAGATCATCTAGTCTCTATGTATGAACCCACAGTAACAGAAACCAAGAAAAGACTAGAAACTTCTGAGCATGAATGGACTTTTATTCTATTCTGCTTGTGCTCCTCGAGAGTACAGAGACGGGAACAATCTTCAGAGAAGGCATAAAACTTGTCATCAATAACAAACAGGTCTAATCGCCTTATAACTGATCAAAGAAAAAATGGGGAGGGGACACCCATGAAAAATTTTGCTGGAATTTCCCATTTTACACTGAAATTATAGGTGTTCTTTTTTTTAATCCTGACCAGCGTGTTGCCAAGTCTTGAGATATAATTGAGAATCTTATGACAACTAATAATTTGATCTGAGCACATCCTGAAGGCTCAGAAATCAGAAGGAAAATAAAAAGAACCCAACCCCATTTTTTTTAAATCATGATTTTAAAGCCAATCTCATGATTTGGGGGGGGGGGGGGGGAAGGGGCTAACTCATGATTTTTGTATTCTTGCGGTTGGCAACAGTTCATCTTGTAGATAAATACTGGACAAATTGGCAATTTTTTTCTGATTTTTGTTTTAATTTTCCAAGTGGCTATACCTTCCCTATAGCACATGGAGATACTGTCATCGTGAGCTTCAGAGAAGTCCTTGCACATATATGTATCTACCAACATATAGCCCCAACAGCATATTACATGAAGGAGCTACAACCAATTCACTTAACCTGCTGAGAAATCTAACCGGCTTGCTAAGTAAAAATGGTCTTTGCTGGAAGTAACTTTTTAATTGAATCTATGTTAAATTGATGTTTAGGAAGAACATTTTGTGGAACAGTCAGTTATACTATGCTGTCAATGCCAATCCCACTGAATAATTTCTGGCTTCTCTTGAATAAATGAAAGACAGTTAATCTGAGGAGCAAGTTAAAAGAATCAAATAAATAAAAATGTCAGCAAAGTCACTAACCTGTATCAGATCAGTTATGTAACCCACATTCTGTCTGCTACTATTCAAAACCCGTAGGGAACTGAGGATCTGGGTCATCTACAGGATAAGCAGTGTACTATCCAGGAATCAATATTCACAGTAGTAAGGTTTTCACCTCCCCTTTTATTATTACAGGGAATCTTACTAGTTGACACTCTAGGGGGAAAAAATCTAAGCAATTTGCTACATTTTTCATGAAGGCACATCCCTGACTATGATGTCATTTGGACTCGTCAGTAACCCTGCAACTTTCCTGGAAATAAGATACTGCACTTTCACTGTTAAGATGTGACTCCTATAAGATAGGCTTAGTATAAAGTAGTAAAAACCACTACAATGTTATTCCATCCATCAGAAGACCTGTTTCAATTACTACGAAGACCTAACAACAAGATTATGTTGTCATGAAATCTGGAGAAACATCAGCTCCGCCAGTGTGGCATCTTCAACTTCCTAAGACATATAGTTGCCTCTTGTAGCTTGAATAATGACTTTAAACGATATTTGCCTGATAATAGAATTTCTAGTGCCTAAAAATATCAAGGAAGTTTATTCACAGATATGCTGATATACCTCACGGATTACTTGGTGATTTCAAAGAACAACTGCAAATAAGTTGCTTTGAACAACTGAAATGCCTCTGCATCTACCCTTTATTTTTTCCATTCGCTTTTAGTGGTCCAAATGCATTCATTTATGCCTGACACCCTCATTTAGAAGCGGTCCAGATGCAAAAGTCATTTCTTATGCTATTAAACTATTTGAAGTTGATAGTGCATGTTCAGGAACCAAAAGCCATTGTCTTCTAGAGTTTATCTAAGCACCAGAATATTTTTACCTTCACAGCAAAGCTTCCTATTTCATGGTACATTATGATTTCCACTCATTGCATTAACTTATGAGGAAGGCAGATTGATCTGATTGCTTAAACTGGTGAAGCTTAACTTCTCTTCAGTACACACCCTCAGGCATTAATTTGCTGCTCTTTATACTGCACTGTGTGCTAGCATAGGGAAGACATGCAAGTATCCCTTGATCCTTGGAGGGTGTGATTAAAGTAGGAAAATCAGGACTCCTAGTCTGTATTTCCATTATTGCTACTGTCCCATTGTGTAACACTGGGCAAGTCATTTAACTTCAGTTTTCTCTTTTGTAAGCTAGGGGAACAGTTGTAAAGCATTGAGATCATAGATAAAACTTGCCAGAGAAATGCAGCATTATTATTATGTGTGCTTTTTTTAGTATATTTAAAGGATCAATTGACCACTTTCCTGACAGATGTATATAATCACATCCAGAAGAATCTAGAAAACAATTTATAAATGTCACTTTCAGAATACCTTACAGGTAACACATTAAGATCAGAAATAAGGACTAACAAAAAGCATTACATTATTTTCAGCTCCTAGGTACTATGGTAATACAAGAACTAACAACAAGTAGTGCTTGTCATCGACAAAACTTTTGTCTTTCACACGCGTGTGTTTTTTTTAACACCTCTGAATGACAAAAGTGTAGATAAAGCCTTAGTTTGCTTCACAGAATCACAGGCTCTGCTTCCCCTGGAAATTAGGAAACTTTTCTCTAATTGTTTCCAGAGCGTACAAATGACAACATATACCATGCAATTAATATATTCCCCGCTTGTCTTGGGAAGTGGGAGCCGGTGCTCTAAACCAGTGTTCCCCTTGCCAAATGAACCATCAGATGTGGCAGGCCCAAGGGATGCTGAGCCCTCTGATCCCAAAGATAGCTAAGTTGTCACGAAGCTTCAACAACTTTAGAAGCCTTTGAGAAACGTGAAAGCATCAGACATTGCATACTAACACGTGAAACAGGTTTTAAGGTTCCACTTCAGAGTATCTTATCTGACAGAGGCCTTGGCTACACTTACCAGCTAGTTCGACGGCTGGAAATCGAAGTTCTGGGTTCGACTTATCGCGTCTAGTCTGGACGCGATAAGTCGAACCCGGAAGTGCTTGCCGTCGACTGCGGTACTCCAGCTCGGCGAGAGGAGTACCGCGGAGTCGACGGGGGAGCCTGCCTGCCGCGTGTGGACCAAGGTAAGTTCGAACTAAGGTACTTCGACTTCAGCTACGTTATTCACGTAGCTGAAGTTGCGTACCTTAGTTCGAATTGGGGCGGNGATAAGTCGAACCCAGAACTTCGATTTCCAGCCGTCGAACTAGCTGGTAAGTGTAGCCAAGGCCTGAGTGTGAGGGAAAAGGACCTCCAGAGATTATAACCTATCTCTGCTTCTGTAGTGCTCCTCTGCTGTTCACAGCAGGAGGAATGCAGATATTAAAGTTTGCATTCCAAATCAAGGGGCCCAATACACCTATCAGAACAAAGAGCTTCTGTCAAACACCTCTGCTTATTGTAATTAAAGTGGTACAAAAATTAGAAAACGGGAAAGGAGGGAGCAGATGGATGGAATCCTATCCTGGTGGCTCATTTCTGGCTGCTTCTCCTCTGTAGTCAGACCACAGCAACAGAAATGTGCTTTCCTCTCTATTCCTATTCTAACCAAATGATTAAATGCCCTTTTTGTTGCTGCAATCTCCTGGTGACCGAGATCTGGTTTTGTTATGGATGAACTATTCTATAATCATAGCAAAAAATTCACAAAAGCTGCTATATTCTACAGCACACTACATTCAGCTACTTGCTGGAAACAATGTGAAAAACTAATGCACAGTAACCCAACCGGCCCTGAAAATACATATTTAAATGACCACAATGAAGTACTGTTGTAATGTGTAAGCTTGTAGCATGAGACAAGTGACAGACAAACCTCAAGAACATCCAAAACTCACTAGAATACAAAACCTATCTCAGCTTCATCTCTCCCTTTCTTTGTTAGGTCACTACAACCGCACACCCTCCCTCAGCACCAGCAACCCCCTTGTCATCTTCCCTCACAATGCCTCCCACAACTTCCTTTCATCACTGTGGATAACAATCCATTCTGCCTGTCATTCAGGCCCATAACCTGGGCATCATCTTTGACTCTGACCTTTCTCTAGGTCCTCATCTCCTGGCTATGTCTAAAACCTGCTGATTCTGCCTGTATAACATCATTAAGCTATAGCCTTTCTTATTCAGTCACAAAGCTAAAATTCTCATCCAGGCTCTCATCATCTCACATCTCGTTACTGCAACATCCTTCTTTCTAGCCTTGACAAATGCAACTTTGCCCTGCTCATATCCATTCACAATGCTACTGCTGAGATCGCTTACCTAATTCATCACTTCGAACATGTCACCCCTCTCTTTGAATCCCTCCACTAGCTCCCCCTTCTCTATTGCACAAAACATAAGCTGCTGTATTCACTTTGAAGGCCCTCCATGGTCAATCCTCACCCGACCTGTGATCTCTCACTCACTACTGAGCTGTCGATGCTTGCTCTGACCAGCCCATGATGTGAGCTTCCATTGCCCACTTGTTATATTATCAAGCAAACACCTTTGTGCTTTCTCCCAGGCTGCCCCACATGCTTGGGCAGTGCTTCCCATAAAGATCTCAAAACCCTACCTCATTATCCATCTCCAAATCCCTCCTTTGCTGTGACGCTTGCAAAAAAAAAAAAAAAAAAAAAAAAAGGCCTACCACTCTGACCAATAATGTCTCATTGTTTCCTTATGCTCTCTGTCTGTCTATATCTGTCTATTTTCTCTTGCCTTATGCTTAGATCGTAAGACTCTTGGGATGGGGACTCTGTTTTTGTTCTGTGTTTGCACAGTGCCTAGCACAATGGGGCTTGGTCCACGACTAGGGCTCCTAGGTACTATGGTAATACAAGAACTAACAACAAGATGCCTTTCCCTATCTCCTCAAGAAGACTGGTAGCTGTAGCATATGGCTACGATGAAATGCTAAGGGAGATTAGAGAGGCTATCAAAATAAAGAACTCAATAATAGTGGGGGATTTCAATTATCCCCATATTGACTGGGTACATGTCACCTCAGTATGAAATGCAGAGACAAAATTTCTTGATACTTTAAATGACTGCTCTTGGAGCAGCTGGTACGGGAACCCACAAGGGGAGAGGCAATTCTCGATTTAGACCTGAGTGGAGCACAGGATCTGGTTCAAGAGGTAACTATAACAGGACCCCTTGGAAATAGTGACCATAATATAATAACATTTAACATTCTGTGGTAGGAAGACCACCTCAACAGCTCAACACTGTGGCATTTAATTTCAGAAAGGGGAACTATGCAAAAATGAGGAGGTTAGTTAAACAGAAATTAAAAGGTACAGTGACTAGAGTGAAATCCTTCCAAGTTGCATGGACACTTTTCAGAGACACCATAATAGAGGCCCAACTTAAATGTATACCCTAAATTAAAAAACACAGTAAAAGAACTAAAAAAAGCCACCGTGGCTTAACAATCATGTAAAAAGCAGTAAGAGATAAAAAGGCATCTTTTAAACAGTGGAAGTCAAATCCTAGTGAGGTAAATAGAAAGGAGCATAAACACGGACAAATTAAGTGAAAAATGTAATAAGAAAAGCCAAAAAGGAGTTTGAAGAACAGCTAGCCAAAAACTCAAAAGGTAATGACGAAATGTTTTTAAGTACATCAGAAGCAGGAAGCCTGCTAAACAACCCGTGGGACCCCTGGACGATCGAGATACAAAAGGAGCACTTAAAGATGATAAAGTCATTGCAGAGAAACTAAATGAATTCTTTGCTTCAGTCTTCACAGCTAAGGATGTTAGGGAGATTCCCAAACCTGAGCCGTCCTTTGTAAGTGATAAATCTGAGGAATTGTCACAGACTGAAGTGTCACTAGAGGAGGTTTTGGAATTAATTGATAAACTTAACAGTAACAAGTCACCGGGACCAGATGGCATTCACCCAAGAGTTCTGAAAGAACTCAAATGTGAAATTGCGGAACTATTAACTATGGTTTGTAACCTGTCCTTTAAATCAGCTTCTGTACCCAATGACTGGAAGATAGCTAATGTAACACCAATATTTAAAAAGGCCTCTAGAGGTGATCCTGGCAATTGCAGATCGGTAAGGCTAATGTAAGTATTGGGCAAATTAAATGAGTTGAAACAATAATAAAGAATAAAATTGTCAGACACATAGAAGAACATAAATTGTTGGGCAAAAATCAACATGGTTTCTGTAAAGGGAAATCATGACTTACTAATCTATTAAAGTTCTTTGAAGGGGTCAACTAACATGTGGACAAGGGGGATCCAGTGGACATAGTGTACTTAGATTTCCAGAAAGCCTTTGACAAGGTCCCTCACCAAAGGCTCTTATGTAAATTAAGTTGTCATGGGCTAAGAGGGAAGATCCTTTCATGGACTGAGAACTGGTTAAAAGACAGGGAGCAAAGGGTAGGAATAAATGGTAAATTTTCAGAATGGAGAGGGGTAACTAGTGGTGTTCCCCAAGGGTCACCACTAGTTGGTGACTATAACAATAGTAATATCACCCTGCACTTATATAGCACTTTTAATTAGAAGATTTGGAGATTTGAAAAGTGGATAAATATTATTACCCTCCCACCTTACTGTGGAAAGAAATGATTCACATATACACATTATACAGTTATTTTGGCTTTGTACTTAGAACACACTTGAGCATGTGCTTAACTTGAGGACCTGAGTAGTCCCAATGAAGTCAATTAAACTGTTTATGTGTTAAACTTTAATCATATGCTTAAATTCCTTGCTGGATCAGGGCCTATAATGTCAGTGTAGAAGGCAGAGCCTGAGCAGTACAAAGTCAACCTATATACAGTGGTTTGAATATTATATATCAACATGTAATACAGTAGTTCATGTGATGGTTACCACAATTATATAGATTTTGTCTTTTTATATATTTTATGGATTATAACATTTTTATCAGAATATATTCTGGTTTTATACATTAAACTATGCAGCATCAATTTATGCTTTTGTTCTCCATTAGTTTTCATCACAAAGGACTGATTACTTATTAGTGCTGATGGCAGATGAATCACACCAATTACACCAAGATGAAGAATGTATATGAAGAATGATAAGTCACTGTTACTCTTATGGAAAAATTCTATAGGGTTTAAGAGAAAATGATAATCTTTGTATATGCAGTGTTGTTATAGCCGTGTCAGTCCCCAGGATATTAGAGAGACTAGGTCGGTGAGGTAATATCATTTATTGGACAACTTCTGCTGGTGACAGAGGCAAGCTTTTGAGCTTACACAGAGTTCTTTTTCAAGTCTGGGAAACTTAGGACACGTTCACACTTAAAATGCTGCATCGACACAGCTGCACCAATGCAGCTGCGCTGCTTTAGCACTTTAATTAAGATGCTCTAAGCTGACGGGAGAGAGCTCTCCTGTCAGTATAATTAACCCATCTCCCCGAGAAGGTAGCTATGTTGGCAGAAGGTAATCTGTCTACCTGGGGGCAGTTAGGTTGGTGTAATTATGTCACTCAGGGGTGTTTGTTTTTTTACAGTTTCTATCCCTACCTCCCTTAAAGTTAAGTACAGGCTTAAGTTCCATTGACTTAAATGGGACTCCATAATGGGACATCTTAAGCATGTGCCAGATTGGGGCTGAAGTCAATTTTGAATTACAAACTCAAAATGAAACCAAAACCCAAACCCCCTTCCATGTCAATAAATCAAAACCCCAGCTTGCCCCAAAAATCAAAACCAAACCAAGTATCAAAAAAACAAAAACAAAAAAAAAGGGCTGTCGATTAATCGCAGTTAACTCAGGGTAATTAACTCAAAAAAATTAATCACGATTAAAAAAATTAATCGCAATTAATCGCACTGGAATGCAATAGAATACCAATTGAAATTTATTAAATATTTTGGATGTTTTTCTACATTTTCAAGTATATAGATTTCTATTACAGCACAGAATACAAAGTGTACAGTACTCACTTTATATTATTATTTTTGTTTACAAATATTTGCACTGTAAAAATGGTAAAAGAAAAATACTTATACAAGTACTGTAGTGCAATTTCTTTATCAAGAAAGTGTAACTTACAAATGTAGATTATTTTTGTTACATAACTGCACTCAAAAACAAAACAATGTAAAACTTTAGAGCCTACAAGTCCACTCAGTCCTACTTCTTGTTCAACCAATTGCTAAGATAAACAAGTTTGTTTAATTTACAGGAGATAACGCTGCCTCCTTCTTATTTACAATGTCACCTTAAAGTGAGAACAGGCATTCACATGGCACTTTTGTAGCCAGTGTTGCAAGGTATTTACGTCCGAGATATGCTAAACATTCATATGCCCCTTCATGCTTAGGCCACTATTCTGGGTGATGTGCTTCCACGCTGATCATGCTCATTAGAAAAATAATGCATTAATTAAATTTGTGACTGAACTCCTTGGGGGAGAATTGTATGTCTCCTGTTCTGTTTACCTGCATTCTGCCATATATTTAATGTTATAGCATTCTTGGATGATGACTCAGTATGTTTGTTTTAAGAACACTTTCACAGCAGATTTGACAAAACACAAAGAAGGTACCAATGTGAGATTTCTAAAAATAGCTACAGCAATCGACCCAAGATTTAAGAATCTGAAGTGCCTTCCAAAATCTGAAAGGGACGAGGTGTGGAGCATGCTTTCAGAAGTCTTAAAAGAGCAAGACTCAGATGTGAAAACTACAGAACCTGAACCACCAAAAAAGAAAATCAACCTTCTGCGGTTGCATCTGACTCAGATGATGAAAATGGAGATATACCTATCTCCTAGAATTGGAAGGGACCCAGAAAGGTCATCAAGTCCAGCCCCCTGCCTTCACTAGCAGAACCAAGTACTGATTTTTTGCCTTAGATCCCTAAGTGGCCCCCTCAAGGATTGAACTCACAACCCTGGGTTTAGCAGGCCAACGCTCAAACCACTGAGTTATATCAGTCCATTCTACCTTGGATTGTTATCGAGCAGAACCTGTCATCAGCATGGACGCATGTCCTCGAATGGTGGTTGAAGTATGAAGGGACATATGAATCTTTAGCACATCTGGCATGTAAATGTCTTGCGACGCCAGCTACAACAGTGCGATGCGAACGCCCGTTCTCACTTTAAGGTGACATTGTAAATAAGAAGCAGGCAGCAGTATCTCCCGTCAATGTAAACAAACATGTTTGTCTGAGCGATTGGCTGAAGTAGGACTGAGTGGACTTGCAGGCACTAAAGTTATTATTTTATTTTTGAATGCAGGTTTTTTGTACATAATTCTACATTTGTAAGGTAAACTTTCATAATAAAGAGACTGCACTACAGTACTTGTATTAACTGAACTGAAAAATATTTTTTCTTTTTTTTTTACAGTACAAGTATTTGTAATTAAAAATAAATATAAAGTGAGCACTGTACACTTTGTATTGTGTTGTAACTGAAATCAATATATTTGAAAATGTAGAAAACATCAACAAATATTTGAATAAATGGTATTCTATTATTGTTTAACAGCGCGATTAATCGCGATTAATTTTTTTAATCGCTTGACAGCCCTACAAAAAACAAAACAAAAAAAGAAAACACCAAAAAACCAAACATACAAAAAAACCCCAAAACCTTTGAAAAAATTTAAACGGGAGAAAAACAGTTTTATCATGCACTGATAACTCAAAAATGGCCAAACAGAATGTTGCCAATTTAAAAATGCACCACAGCACTCAGAATATGAACATTTTCAGCCCAAAGTTTTTTTTCCTCCAAAACAATTATAAAAATCTGAAAACAAGGGCATATGAAAATGCCTCCCACACAGCCATAACTACAGCATTGCTAATGTGTTGCTATAATACTTGCTACAAATGATTATACTCTCTGGCTTTTGCACATCTATCCATTTAAGCAATTTACTAGTACTAAATTAAGCTTTGTTACAAATGTATAAATTAAATATCATTTTATTTTTAATATAATGCTTGCTATTCACAATTTCCACCCCACCACCTTCTGTTTCTAGACTTTTAAACAGAAATCTTGCTGTTGTATTTGTCTTACTGTGACCTGTGAGATAAGCTAATTTTGAAAAAGCTCGTACAGTGATCACTAACTTACCTTAGCAGTGAATATCATATTGAGCATATTATACTGGTGTAACTTGCCATGCCAATAAAGTTATAGAGAGGGAGTGAACAAACTTACCTCTATTAGCAAACCAGAAAAAGTTTTTTTTTTCCACTAATCATATTTTGTAATTGCAATAGTATGTTTCAGTTTATTTATGGAAAGCACTGATGCCCGACACACAGTAGAAGTAACTAAGAAATGAGTTGTCAACAGCTAAGTAAAGCTGACTTTGAGGGAATCATTTCCATAGCAGGGAAGAGATTACATAGGAGAACTGGAGAGGTTTGGTGGGTGTATATTTATCTATGGAAAGTTTTTGATATTGTACTTTGTATGGTGCTTTTTAAATTTCTGGGATAAGGGACCAGAGCTCTAAATGGCCAGCTACGGAGATGTTTATAAATCTAAATAAATAAATTTAAACATCTATTGGTAACCAACATTAATTATGAATTTTTTATATGACAATTGTTTTCTAAATGCTCATGTGTGTTATGATTAATGCTATTATATGTTAATTGGCTATATCAATATAATTAACTGTGTCAAATTCTTGACCTTCATATCTGATGCTTTAATAAACATACTTGTATAGTGAATGCTTTATTAGAGTGATTTTCAACTTTTTTTCACTTGTGTCCCCTAAACAATTTTGAATGGAGGTGCGGACCCCTTTGGAAATCTTAGAAATAGTCTGTGGACCCTCAGGGTCCACGGACCACAGGTTGAAAACCACAATTCTATAGTAACTACTACCTTTTGCGGACCCCTTAGACATAGTCTGCGGACAACCAGGGGCAGGGGTCCGAGGACCAGAGGTTGAAAACCGCTCCTTTATTACATAAAATTATGACATAAAAATGCCCCACGTCACAATCCATAACTACATACGGATGTTACATTTCCTTGCTGTGATATACGCACCAAGTCCCAGGTCATTCTGAAAAGAAACTACAGATTTTAATAATTAAGTTCCAAATTTTGCCAGGATTATCAATGGTAGCTTTTGAGCTTTTTCTTTTAGTAACATAATATATCATAGTAAAAATGCACAGACAAGCGATGTGTCAGTTTTGATTTTTTCCACCTGATTCAGCAAGCCAAAATTCAGACACAGCAGTTTAAGCTGACTTGCACACTGAAGAATTTAAGTCTAAGCATTTAATCTGTTCTTTCCATAAATTTCTGCTGCTTGTGCTATTATAATGATGCTACCAGAGGAAGTTTATTTATATCGCAGATTTTCAGCATCAGCACATTCAGAATACAACAGCAATCATTCAGTCAATAGCTAACAGCAATGTACGTAATAATATCATCACTAACACTCCAAAAATCAAAAGCACATTTAGAGAAGACATGCTAAAATAAAGTCACTTTGTATCATCAGTAATACAGAATTTACTAAAACAAAATTTATTTCCTTTATATAATATGTACACACAAGCTAACACACAAGCATCTATTACACATGCCATTTTGCAGCAACAGGCTGTAGATAATTAAGCAATAATAAAATAAGGAAGTGCTTATGGGGCAATTAATAGAAATACTCCTTCTAGATAGATCCATTTTATGGCTATAGCTTTGTGCATCATAAAACACCTGAAGGGATTTTGCACATGAACTGACTAAAACCAGGGGACTGTCAGGTAGTGGGAAAAAACTTGACACTGTTCTGTCTAGACTCGAGGAAAGAAAACAATAGCAAGAACTCCACTTCTTTTTGTACAATAATACTGTATGCCCAACACCCTCATACAGGAGAGAGAAAGGCAGATACTACTGCCTCCTGTAAATACACAATACCAGAAAAGTGACTGTGACAGATAAGAGCCAAACTATTTTTTTCAGTATATGTACATATGATTTTTTATAGTTTGCATCTAACATCTCAGTTCTACCATGAAAACAGTTCTCTTCCTTGCTGCTACGATGGTAGGCTGTGAAGTGATTCTGAGAAAAGCCTGATTTAAGGGCTTGGAGCTGGTTCCCTCTCCCCTTATCCAAGGCAGTTTGTCCCCCAATTTTCAGATGGGGGTTGGAGAAGAAATGACCCTTCCCTCAACAGTTTCCTCCTATTTCCAAGGAGTGGTCGTCAATATGTTTGCTTCCTGTCTTTGGGAGGGTGGAAAAATAAAAACACACACACACACACACACACACACTTATATATGTGTCCAGAGTGGTGTCCAAACTCAGAATGGTCAAGACAAAGTATTAGGGGAACACTAAAAGCCAGCAGACCACAGAATAAGGACTCTCACAGGTGCATCTATGCATATGAACAGGCTACCATAGTAACAGCAGGGACAGCTGCTGTCATTGAAGATCACAGATAACAGTCAGTTTCTTTTTTTCTCTCTTTGTTAATATTGCATATGCTCAGCTAAGTACTATGTTGTTCAGTGCACAAATGAACTGCATAGTGTGCTCAGTGAGAAAAATGAGCAGTATGAAATTTCTAGTTGCATGTTAATATAGAAAAGATTAACTCCGAGGAAGTATAATCAAGGAACTACATGACTGGTGAGTGAAGGATCTTTGAGCACTAGCTGGATAGTGTCTGGAGCTAATCCTTTTTTTTTATTATTTTTTTAAAAACCCTCCTTTAGATTAAAACACACAAACTTTCAATAGCAGCCTTTGTTGATCTGGTTAAAATCATACAGTCGGGGGTATCCATTGAGGGTTACAAATTCAGGGTGGAGGTGTAAAAGCATGCAGAAAATGTTCTAAGGTAAATTACATTATCAGAACAATAAGCATTAAGGATACAATGCTAAGAACAGAATTGTTATCGCTGTGTGTATTCGCCCTACCCCCTGACTTCAAAGTGCAATTGGGATTAACTTTCCTTATTCTTGGACTGGAGGAGGAGATTCCATCTTCTGCAAGCATTGAAAAGAGAAAAGCTAACCTGAGCCAAACAGATTAAACCTTTCAGGATTTATCTTTGTGCCTAAAGTTCCTTTAAGAGTTCAGCTATACTCCAGTAAACTTTTTATAGAGATTTGCTGGGCACATTTGGAGATCTAGTGAATCAGGACTAAATATGGGGAATGGCATATGGTAGAAAACGTACAAGTGTTTATCACAACCTGTACATTGGTCATAGACATGCAGTCTGCAGTGTGGCAGTCTTTCCTCTCAAGCCGATCCAAAGAAAGACTTGCATATACCTACTAGAGGCTACCCTGTGATATTATGGAGAAGATGAACCTAGTGAAGAATTGGGCTGCCTGCATAGGTGCCTTTGCTTCAGACTGAGAGTACATGACATCAGTGAACTGCGCTGGCTTCAGTTTAAGGTGTTGGTTAGAAAGCCTTAAATGATTTGGGACTTGCTTGCCAGGGAAATCACCTTTCACCATGTTTGATACCTGATACCTTCACAGTGGAAGCACTCTAGCTTAAACAGGAAGGGATATGCTGACAAAGCATTCTCTACGAGTGGACCTTGACTGTGGAATTTGTGCTCTCATTTGGTACACCAGAGTCTGGATTTGTTAACCTTCTAGACATGCTGCAAGATGCATCTTTCTTCATGGACATCTGGCGAGTGAGTGGATGGTTATATATAGGTTTATTGTTATAGTGGACAAAGATTATAACGTATCACGTGGGTAAGTCCATTCTATTTGATACATACTGTGCATTTCATGTTGTTTTTAAAACATGAAATAAAAGCATCTGGAGCCTGGCACAGAGACACTTACATAATAAATCAAAATAAACAAATAGCATTGTGGGTACAGAGGACTAAGTGACTGGAAGGTACAAAGAACAGTCACATTGAAAAATGCCACTTCATAAAGCCAGTAATCTCTCCCTGACCGTTCTCCATTATAGCTAATCACCATGTTGCCAAAGGCACTGATAGGGTATTTCTGGGGAGAGCATGGGAGGGTATGAGGGAAAGAGAAAGAATTCCTCATGTATCTGGTCTCTCACTCCAAAACTGCAGCCCAATCTGAAAGTCAAATATTTCACTCCAGCTGGCAAATTCTCAGAAAGAGTCCAAATGGAATATTGTAGCAGGTGAAATTGAAAACTGGGCAGATAAGCGGTTGCGAGGCACGCACTCCCCTCTGGCACTTTTTAATCAAGAACCCAGGACTCTTTGGTGGAGGTAATATCACATACTTACATTGGATTATATGGTAAAAGTAATAGCCTTGCATTGGTAATAAATTAATTTTTTTTTTCAGATTAAAAGTTGGTTTAATTTTAACACAGATATCTCTGCTGAGGGGCATAGCTGGATATTTCCACATGAGTACACAGGCCTAATGCAAAATGAGCAGTTTAGCCCCTCTTCTCAGCAGTGATAGCCCAAGACAAAGCCTACCTAATAAACCAGCTGTAAACAGTCAGAAAGGACAGGCAAAGCACTGAGCCATGTACCAAATTGGCTTTGTACATACCAAGGGACTGCAAGGTAGATAGGAACGTGAAAGGCATCTTAGAAATAAGATAAAAGAGTCGATAAAAGTTAAAAAGAGAAAGATAGGGACATTAGCTAGACAGAAGGTAGTGGGACTATAATTTCCTTTTAAAATAATTGCATTCTATTTAGGTTCTTACAGTACATGCACTACCAAGTAATCTGACCAGATGCATGTGATTTTGAGCCCCAGAGTAGGCCTGATATATGTAATAAAAGCCCCATAAAACACATGCTTAGGTGACTTACTGCAATTGCAGATTTTTTAAAATTCTTTGTTTTTATTTTCCTCTTACTGCCCTGGAGGTGAGAGTGTTTCTCAACCTAAGGATTTCTCTTTAGTTTTTCTATCTTAAGCTCCCCCCCACCTTGAAATACCCCTTTCTCCCTGTTCTTTACAGCTAAAGAGGGACCCTCCTTATCTAGAACCTGTAATGCAGATGGAGGATCAGTGTTCACAAGCAGGAAGTAGCCCAGCCGCCTCCTAAAGCTCAATTATCCAAAGCTCTCCATTATCTAAAACAGGGATATGACTTTCCTAGGTCTATTAGTTACACTGAAAATTCCCTTTGACTAGTCAGTGATACTTTCACAATGTGCCTTTGACACAAGGATGATCAAAGGTGACCAACAGTCTCTCCAAATGCTTTTACTAAAAAAAAACATTTGGTGTGTAACTTTTTTGCTTTGCTTTCCCAAATACTCTGAGCCAACCTGCTACCCATCCTTCCTTCCCATTCCCCCATCAGCTCAGCTGCCACGGCACATTCAACAGTTCCTCAGCAGCAACTGTGTGAAGCTTTCAACTTTTTGATTTCCAGCAGGAAAGCTGGACTGACAAGTTATTTACGGCACCCAATTTAGAAGCTGAACCTGAAAGCAGCCCAGCCATGGGTGAAAATTTGTTGAATACAGAGGAAAAGTGCTGTGGAGTTCTTTTTTTAAATTTTAATTTAATATCGCACAAGTCACTAAAACGTCTTGTGTTCTTAGAAGAAAAGTAAAATAATACATTTTAGCTCTTCTCCTGATATCTAATACCTGTAACTGGCGTGGGTTTATTTCATTAATTGATTTACAAAAGACACCCATTCACATACTCCCTGGTTGCTATGCTACTTTGTACTGAGTCAACTTTAAGGACTGGTATCCACAATGACCCCCCTCCCCTTGAGACAAAGCCATAAGAAGAGAAATGGGCTATACCCCCTGGACTCAAGCCCAGCAGATGAGTTCTGGCAGCCAGTGGATAAGGTGAACTCCAAAATTCCATCCCACCATCCTCTAAAGTTTCAAACATAGGGAGTGTTATGTAAGAGTGCTCCAGTTGGCCTCCACTGATATGCCAGAATTAGAAGCATGGCCTCCTCTCAGACAGGCAGGACCCAAACCATCCAGGGAGTCATAGATCACCTTAAATTGCAGCTGGAAGCAAACAGAAAGCTTCAGAATGTTTCAGAGAATTGGTGTTATACGCTTTCTACAACTAACAATGCCAAGCAGAGGCATTCTGCTTCAGATGTAGCTTCTGAGTTCTCTTTAATGGTAGCCCCATGTATTTATTTATTTAGATTTAAAACATTCAAGGCTCTAGGCATCCTAACATCATAATGATACAATAAATACAGTTAAATTAAATCTCAGCAGCATCAAAATCATCCAATCCACAGGAACTCAGCTGGCCACCTACCCCCTTCATCATCTCAGACTTCTCCAAAAGCCCTCTCAAGCAAGTGTCTTCGGCAATGTGCTCAAAAACTCACCAAATTCAGGCTATTCTGGACCGGGGGGAGCAAGCGCTTGAGTCTTGGAGCCTTCACAGGGAATATGCCCTGCCAACTGCCCCCTCTCTTTTATAACTAGAGTGATCCAGCTCATACTTCCCTGCTGACTTCAGAAATGGCATTATGGCACACAGAGAGAGGTGTATATATTACACACATGAGGGCTAAATCCAATTGGTGTAAACAGGTGCATCTCTACTGAAATCAATACAATCCATTAAAACCAAGGGTTAGGTCAGCAGTAAATTTGGCCCAAACGCTATATAGTCAAACTATAATATCTGGTACTCAAAGTCTTCCAACATCTCTAGTGCAAATTTAATCACAAGGACGATATAAACAAAAAATTCCACCCAACCTATTAGAATCATCATCCAAAGCTATGGTATTCATACAGAAAATGTGGTATTTTCTAGGGTGTTGCCAGTTAATAAGATTAGCAATCGAGGTACATACTTTATAAAATTGTAAAATACCCTTTGAGCTTGACAACAGGCTGGTGGTGTTCTGAAACTATTGCCTATCCTATTGATCCACACTGCTTCATTGTTTTCTTGTGCCCCCCTCTTTGAATGTCTATCTCCATCTGTCGTCTCTTGTTTTATACTCAGCTTGTCAATTCTTTGGGGCAGGGACTATCTTTTTGTGTCCTGTGTTTGCAAAGGGTCTAGCACAATGGAATCCTGGTCCATGACTAAGGCTTCTTGGCAGTATGGCAGTACAAATAAATAGCAACAACAATAAAGCCAAAAAAATAAACGAAAATGTCAATTGTCTTCAAATTAAGAGGGGATGTCTTTCTGGAAGATATTCTTTAGCCAAACACAGGTTATTGGGCTCAATACAGGGGTAACTGGGTGACATTTAATGGTCTGTGACATACAGGAGATCGACTAGATGGTCTAATGGTCCCTTTTGGCCTTAAAATGGAAGAATCTATGAATATAAGATCACCAAACAAGAGACTTAGTTAGCTAGCATTTCAAGTTGCTAAGTGCTAGTGTAACCCACATACCTCCTGGATGTGGTATTCTGTCCCCCTCTAGTGGCACCGAGACCACTTAGAGATTAATGAGTCTGCTATAGCCTTAGCTAAGAGCCATGTGGCTTTTAGCTCATGCAGTGGAGGCTCATGCACTAAGCTTCAGAGGTTCGAACCCAGGTTCGATCCCGCTCACTGACGACTGAGGTCTGTCGGCGTTACACGAGTCCAAAGAAGACATGCTGTTATGCGTCATGCATTAAAACCCCCACAAATATTACAAATGAGGGAAATCACCAGCTAAGATTAAATATACAATTCTGACCCTAAGCTTAATACAGCATTCACTGTCACACAGCCATACACTGGAAATTTCACTGGGCAGCACCAAAACAACCTTAGGGAGCAGAAGGGAAATAGAATTGGGGAATGAGGAGAAATGTGAATAGCACAAAAGGGACTAGGGGCAGGGTGGGGCTGGACAGCACAGAAGCAGTGGTGGAAACGGGTTGCAGTGAGTGCTGGAGGATAGCAGTGGAGGCTGTGATGGAGTAGGCACGCAGGCTGCAGATGGCAGTAGGGGAGTTGTAGAAGTGGCTGAAGTATCAGGGGAAGCAGGTAGGGAGACTCCAGGGATGTTGGAGAGCCACTTGATCCACTGAAGGCTCTGCTTTGATATCTTGGTGCTGCGAAGGTAAATCAGCTTAGAGATCTGACAGCCTGTTTCCCTCTGCAACACATTAAGTAGCCAATCAAGTTATGTATTTCCAACCCCGCTTGCCTGATATGGATCCTTCCACGATGTGAAGATTTGTTATTAAACTATTTTTTCTGTTAAAAACTCCATTTTGTTAGAAGACTACTTTATCCACCACTCCAGGAATGAAAAAGTAATTTAGCAGTCAGGCAAGTCCAAACTTTGCCTCACTCCCTCCTCTCTAGGCTGAGATTTTGTTTTTTAAATTGGGCTTAAGGATAAGTATATCAACACAAGATAACATATCGCACACCAAAATCATGTATCACATGGACCACTCTCAGACTTTTAAACTCTATTCTTTGCTGGGAAAACATGAGAGAAATATCTTGAGATGCTGGGGTACATTTTGCAATGAAATACCATATGCATAGTTTGGATCTACAAAATTTTCACCAAACATTTTTTTTCTACTAAGCTATTTTAACTATATACTTTTTAAAAAAAAATAAAAGGCTTCTCCAAACAAAAGTTGGGGGAAATAGAAAATTGGAGGTTTTAAATGGAAATTGGGACAAAACCTCAATTGTATAGTTGGTAGAGTGGCCATCATAATATTGAATTCCTGTGCTGTATAATATAGAATGGTGAATCTTTCATTTTATGTTCTATTCCATCCGGTAAGAGACAGGCTAACACTGAATAACTAACACAGAGCCTTCTCTGCAAAGCACACTCCTGTAATGGGTCCAGAATTTCTGAGCAGTTCATAACTCAACTCCCACATTAAACAAAAGGAGACAGCTGAGAGATAATGAAAAGGAACCCCCCAGGGAACAGAGACATGCAATGGACATGACTAGCCACTTTGTATTCCTGTTACTCTCCGGTAAGGAAAGGATGAATGCTTTGTTTAAAATTTCTGTGTAAATATTGGTACATGTAGAGGTTAAACAATATGTTGTACTGGAAACTGCCAAGCCTCTATTTATCCTTAGCCAGAGGACAGGGCAGGCAGTATGAACGTGCACTGACAACCTTTTAATCCTATCATAGAGAAACCATTCCAGGAATGAAAAGTAATTTAGCAGTCAGGCTAGTCCAAACTTTGCCTCACTCCCTCCTCTCTAGGCTGGGATTTTTTTTTTTTTTAAATTGGGGTTTAGGATAAGCATATCAACACATGATAACGTAATGATAACACACCAAAAACCATATGCCAGTATTACCATATCAAACCTTAAGAAAATGCTTCTAAAGCAGGGGTCGGCAACCTTTCAGAAGTGGTGTGCCGAGTCTTCATTTATTCACTCTAATTTAAGGTTTCACGTGCCAGTAATACATTTTAACGTTTTTAGAAGGGCGCTTTCTATAAGTCTATAATATATAACTAAACTATTGTTGTATGTAAAGTAAATAAGGTTTTTAAAATGTTTAAGACGCTTCATTTAAAATTAAATTAAAATGCAGAGCCCCCTGGACCGGTGGCCAGGACCCGGGCAGTGTGAGTGCCACTGAAAATCCGTGCCATAGGTTGCCTACCCCTGTTCTAAAGTCTAGACAATTTTTCAGCCCCTCCTACCATCACGATTAAACCCTTATTCCAAATTCAAACTCATCCAAACTGACATAACTTCTGAACAGTCACTGTAGTAGTCTTGATGTATAATCCACAGGATCACACACACACTAGTGTAACACTCTTCTAAGCCCCAGCCCCATACCAGTCACATGCGTAAAGCTAAGCACATGAATAAGTGTTTGGAGGATCAGGGCCTAAATAAGCCCTCTTCATATTGAAAGTTACAACTTGTTTCAATGTACTGCAGGGTGCAAATTACAATTCCATTTATAGTAAAATTCTAGCAATAAGATTATGTTATATATAACACACATTATATACACACCCCTAATACTGGGTGTTATATATATTTGTTGTAAATATACACACTTCAAAAAGGGAGGAAACAAATGGCTATGCGAGAGTGCTGAGAATCAGAACTCCTAGATTCTATTGCCAGCTGTGTTCAGATTTATTGTGTGACCCTGGGCAAGTCACCGCAACTCAGTGCCCATCTAAAAAAAGGGGATAGTTATACCTGCCTTTGTAAAGCAACTGAGAGCCCTAGCTAAAGAGAAACTAAACACAATAGAGGGTTATTTTTAACAGAGTGTTTTGAAGATTTGTTAGCATGAAGTTGGGGGGTGGAAGCAAAGTCTGAGCTTTGTTCTCAGCCAGGGATCTGCAGATTTGCTGAAGTCATGAAAATGGCCAGTACAATCAAGCCATAAGCCATGCCAAGAACCTACTCCAGTCTACAGAATGATGAGACAATTCCTCCACAAATACTTAGCTCTAAGCAACTGCTACTCCCTAAGCAGTACTTTTAATTCAGACTACTCTGCACCATTCCAATTAACTGTATTTTATGCTTAGTTGCATTATTCTCTATACCCGTACAGCTAAAAGATATAGAGCCAAATTCCTCTCTCAATTACACCTGAAGCTAGTGGAATACCGATGAGGGCAGCATTTGGGCCATAGATTCCAGTTAAAGAAAAACCACCTCTAGACTTCCCAGTGCAATTTGGAATGGTCATAGAAGAAAGCAACAACAGCAAGTGATTAAAATTCCTGGCACATAAATTCTTTAAAAAAACCCAGCAGGAGGAATAACCTTTTCTTCAACCCAGCATAAAAAATATAATCTCTAACAGACAGAAAATCCCATTACCTCCATCCATCCAACATTTGGGTATGGTCTACCTCCTCCTTATGCAGAAACTCTGCAACATCTGCTGGAGGAACACTCAAATGATGACCCCCACTTTAATAGCATGATGAGTTTAGGAGAAGATTATCCCACAGCTGCCTCCTGAATGGTTTCTCACAGCTTCCTCTGACGAATCTGGTACTGGCCATTTCTGGAGACAAGATACTGGACTAGACAGACCACATGTGTGATTCAGCATAGCAACTCCGATGTATGCAGTTTAGTAAGCCAAAACGTTTGGTCAAAAAGACAATTCTGCTGTAATTATGCATACATTGTTTCTGAAAATCAGGCCTGGGTATACCTGGCTTCCTTCAGATAAATAACAGTTTTTCAGTGCCTATAGCTTCTGTCTCTCTAACACACATAGCTGTAAATGCTTTAACCTGCAGAAGATAAGTCTATAACAGTTCTGAACACTCTACAGTCAATTTTTCATGGTAACTGTTTTATTTCAGTAACGGTAAGTGATGTGGCAGGTAGATGTGTAAGGGAGAGGTTTTTTTCAGTATGCTCAGTGTCCAGTGTTACATGGGGCCGCTCCAGAGTTTGTGTGCAAGTGGCCGGGATCCCACTTGCATCCCACAGCTATGGTGACACGCAGAACTAAATCCCTCCAGAAACCTGATCTTCTTTCTCCAGTTCCACTCATCATACTATGCTTTAAGGACTGATGACTGAGGAACTCTTGTTCTGATAATTTCCTATTCCAAATCTGAGGTGTTATCTGACTGGCTTTTCCAAGGTGAGAACAGGCAATGGCATGCTGTAAAAGGATCTGAAAACGATCCATCCCCAGAACCTTCACCATGTATTCAGGAAACGTGGCCACGGCTTCTCCTGATGCTATACCTTCAGGAACTTCTATACGTTTATCTGATCTTTTTCCCCTTTAGACATTTCAATGCTGGATAATATCTAAGGTTCTCAGTTAGAGTATTGTCTACAAAAAGTCGGTTAGTGCATCTATGAGGATGAGGCAGACGACTCCACCCATGCCACCCAGAGCAACAGGGGCCCCACTGGAATGGATGCCAGCATTTCACCATGTGCCTTTATTTTGTCTACCCAATGCACCTGTCTCACTGTGTAGTGCTAACAAACAACACTGCTGATGTCATTTCTTGTTCTTTTAGTCAGAGCATGTTGCATATCAGAGCTAATCTATGTGTTTTTTTAATGCCTGTTTTGGTATGGTTTTCTTTCTGCGGCATCCTCAAATGGTTAAGCCTGCTCAACTCAGGAATTCTTTATAATTTTCCCATTTGGGGATGTCTGTGTATTTTAGACTAATGGCTGTGTTAAAAGCCTATCAGATAGCAGGGAATCAGGGACAGATATCTGGTTAGCTGGATGTAGAGATTCCTTTAGAGGGTGTATCTTGGCTGCAGAATATTGTATTTGAATGGACATTAAAGTGGAGACTTTGCCTATGTTTTTTTCATGTACCCATGGACAAATCAATAAGGTATACAGTTTTTGAAATGACCTATAATTACTACTGAAGTATCAAAGAGTTTGTGTCTGAGATAGTACTTTAGTTTCATAGCCTTAGAACATTCTTAACATTAACAGAGAAAAATTGCTCTTATGAAACCATTCAGTTGTGTGAATTTTTTTTAACCATACTGACATTAAAGAAAATTGAATTTGTTCTACAGGGAAGTTTTTAGAATTAAGATAAAGTGATGGTAAGAATTATTTCTTGGTTCAAGTGAAAAGCCAATTTAAGCACAGGAAAGAAACCGATGATAGTTGCCAGACACTGCCTTCGGAAGGCAATTCTGCTATTCTGAACTTTAGGGATAATCTCTAATGACCCCTGTAAGTACACCTCTAGCCCGATATAACGCGACCCGATATAACATGAATTTGGATATAACGCGGTAAAGCAGCGCTCCAGGTGGCCGGGGCTGCGCACTCTGGTGGATGAAAGCAAGTTCAATATAACACGGTTTCACCTATATCGTGGTAAGTTTTTTTGGCTCCCAAGGACAGCGTTATATCGGGGTAGAGGTGTAAAAAGAAAGAAAGAAAGAAAGAAAGAAAGAAAGAAAGAAAGAAAGAAAGAAACTTTGTTACTAGCCCACACTGAAATTTAACCCAGCACTTTAAAGGACGATTTGCTAAGCGAGTTCTGAAATATATACTGAGAGATTCCAAAAGATGATGGATCTTACTTTCAGAAATAGCAAGATCTGAAGGTCTTTAAAACGGCATGACACAAACTCTTTGTGAAAATGAAAGAAGTGTTCTTTATGTTACATTTTGGTTTGTATATGCAACATCGTGGGCCAGGCTATGAAGCTGAGAGCCCTGTGAAACCCCACCACACTTCCAAATGACTGTTGAGAGTTTTAATGAACTGGGTGGACTTTCAAAATGTGTTTATTATACATTTGCCTTGAATAACTTCAGACTGACAAATCACAACCCAGGCTTGCAGACCTTTTATTTGTCACCAGCATTAGCCCAGGGGAAGCAAGAGAATGCCTTTGAACAAGGATTGATAAGATGTCTATTGACTAAGGATAAAGCTGAACCATGCTAAGAAAGCAAAGCAATTCATGGTGATTTCTTAAAATTAGTGCCTCAATGGTCAGAAGAAACATCTGAAACATTCTAAAATTACGTATGTCTCAAGGGTCCACGTTCTAAAATTACATATATCTCCAGGGTCCAAATGAATGCAAAGTACCGTTAGGCCCAAGTTCCAGGAAAGGAAAGTACCATTATGAAGCTTTCTATAAAAGAAAATACAGACAAAATATATGAAAGCCTGGCCCTTGCTCAAAAATATTCTGCCTCTAAGCACTGGATTTTGGTGATAAGCAGTGTAACAAGATTGGCTTGGGATCACCTCTGAAACGCCTTCACTTCAACATTCTTGCTCTCAAGTATTTCTGTACTCTAGTGCTAAAAAAGGTCTTGTAACTTGAGTGTTTGTATTGTTGAAGGAATTGTTATTATAAAATAAAAATTCACAAACATATTGCTGCCATCTCATTACAGAAATTCTAACATTCAGTGTGCTAGTTAAAAGAAAGAGACTAGGCAGCACTTTACAGTTTTGAATATGACTAATACTCTGTAGAGCAGAAGCTGTAACATGAATGGAAAGAACTGTGTCTTCAAGAGATGCTCTTGAAGGTAAAGCAAACATGACTTTAGGTCATCAGTAACACCATTAACTAAGAAAACTGAGCTTGATGCAGATGTAAAACAGAAAATAGGCTCTACAGTTTCAACTTCAGGGATTGTCACATCAGAAATTGGTAATTGTGACTCATTTAAATCTAGCAAACACAGGAAACCAGAGAGGACAAAACCCTCACAGAGGTCACCAAGGTTTTCCTGTCAAAAATATATATTGCAATCATTATAAAACAGACACTTCAACTTCTCTGGAATGACTAAATAAATAAATAAAGCTAAAATACTTTTTCTGACAGAGAGCCTGCTTCCAAAAAACTAATGAGATCTTGCAACTGACTCGAACCTTCTTAGAAATGTCTCCAACAATCATATTACCAGCAGTGACTTTTGCTTGCTTCCATGTGGCTAACACTGTGACATGCCTAACCTTATGTCTAACACAGGGTGTCCTAGAGGGACTGTGGAAAAGATGCACTAAAAAAATCTTCAGACATTTGCTATTTTTTAAAGGAATTGAGAAGGATGGGGAGGGAAGAGCAGGTAGAAGTTAGAAATCCATGTTCATCTACAGTCTGTGTTTATGGCCTTGGCATTCCATGAATGTTCAAAGAAAAATGCCTCTGGAAGTGGTGTCATTTAAAAATATTCTGACATGAAAATGCTAATCAATAGACTCTCTATAGGAGTGCCTCCTTTAAGCCAATTAAAATGCCCAGTGTCCTAATGAAAATGAGACTTTAAAAATCAATTAAATATTTTATAGTGGGTTGGGGGGGAGGCGGAAAACAACAAAAAGCCAATTTCCCCTGAGGGAAGATTAGCCAACACGATTTAACTTTAAGGCCTGCATCTAAAAGGATACAGCTAATATGCCTGTCTGACTGCCATTTTGTAAGCCAGGCTAAGTGCATTATAGAATCTATCAGGGTGTCGCTCAGAAATGCTATGGTCAGATCAATTCCTGCTGCAGGCACTGTGTTTCTTGAGTTTTGAAAGCAGGAAAAAATCCTTACATGAATCAACATGCCATTGCAATGTTAGGCTACCCACATCCACTGCAGAGACAAATACTTAAAACTGCTAAGAGAAAACGACCTGAGAATTCTTGATAGTAAAACAAAAATCCCACCTTTTTACTATTTATTTTTTTGCAATTGTTTGCGGGGGGCCTCTCAAAAAAAAAAGTAATGAAATAGTATCTGCCTTCAACAGCTTGCAATCTAAATCCGGAGATGACATGACAAGTGAGGGTTGTAAACTGACAAGGTGGGGAGTGGAGAGGCAGGATGCCTTAGTATTAGCGCAGTAAAGTAGGTGTAACACAGGCTGTTGTGTCATGTCTCCCTTTCATGGTTGGTACATTCAGGGTATGCCTTCACAGCCTACAGAAGGGAGCCTCCCAGCCGAGGTCAACAGACGTGGGCTAGCGGGGCTTGTGCACTTCAAATTGCTGTCTACACCGCTGTTTTTATAGTGCTAGCATGAGCCCTGCTAGCAGGGCCGGCTTTAGGGAGATTCAGCCGATTCCCTGGAATCGGGCCCTGCACCCCTAAGAGGGCCTTGCAACGTCCTGTAGGAGCTGCCGCCGAAGTCCTGTCGCTGTCTTCGGCAGCAGCTCAATCGCTGCCACGGAGGAAGGTCCCTCGCCGAAGTGCCGCCGAAGGCACCGGCAGCCGATTGAGCTGCCGCCGAAGTCCCAGCACTGTCGTCATCGGCAGCTCAATCGTTGCCGCTGTCTTCGGCGGCATTTCGGTGGAGGGTCCTTCCTCTGCGGCAGTGATTGAGCTGCCGCCAAGACAGCGGCAGGACTTCGGTGGCAGCTCCTTCGAATCAGGCCCCGCGGTGCCTAAAGCTGGCCCTGCCTGCTAGACCTAGTCTGTCAACCCAGGCTTGGAGGCTTGCGGCTGTGGGCTGTGTAGATATACGCATAGAGGACGAGAGCCAAGTATGCATTTAGTTCAATTAGTAGAGGTGCATGATTTAGAGCTGAAAATCCAGGGTTCTATCTTCACTGACAAATGGTGATACAGAGGGAGTTTGCAGCCCATTTGCTGCTTGGCTAAGTGACTGCTTCATCTAATGCAATCTACATATAGGATAAGAGCCTACTGCTTGTTAGCCACTAACAGAGTCACGCAGTTCACTCCAGTGAGAGAGGTCTGTGCTTTAGAAAGGAGCCCCACGGTTTTATTTTTTCTGGCAACTGGTGGTGGATTTGGTGGCAGTCATTAAACATGTATACCGGTATGTCCTGAATGAAGAAGGCACTGGCAATGTTTGTGACAGAAGGAGATGAAAAGGGCAGTGAGGATGGTGTCATATTCAGAACAGATGTGAGAAGAGATCAGGTCTAAGAAGTAGGGAGGGATGGTAATTATGAAAGTAGTGCTAGCTGGAAAATACAAATTCCGCTTCATGCAAAATTAAAAAGTTTCCAGAGTTTGATTTTTATTCTGCACCAAAATGAAAATGAGACCTTTCATATTTTTTGCAGAAAAGCAGAGAGACCCGCCACAGAACAGCAGGTTAGGACATTCACCGAGACGGTGGGAAACCCAGGTGCATGCTGTTATCACTCAGCTCTTGGCTATTCTGGTGTCCCTTTCCCTCTCTCTCTCTCTCCCCCCACCCCCATTCCACCTGGACCTGAGATACGCTCCAGACTAAAATTTCATCAAAACCCATACATTTTGTCAAAAAATTCCTGACCAGCTCTACTTGAAAGCAAAGTCAAAAAGTTTGAATTTGATGTGAAGTGGGGAGCCTGCAAAGGGAGGGTTACTAATCACAATGTTTAACCAAAAATAAGCTATTGTAAATGTTAGTGGGGAGTAATCCTTCATCTGGAAAAATACAGGAGGTGGAATATATACAGGCCATATGGGAAATTATTTGTTATGATGTCACAAAAGGGCAGGGCTTAGTAGTCTCTGCTAACATTTTGAGCATGCTCCATTTACTTATAGCTTTATTATTTTAAAACTGGGCACTCAAATCTAGTAAAGCACAGATACCTCAGTAAGTGCTATTCGCTTGCTAGATATGGAGTTTTGCTGTGAAGCAGTTTTTTAAGTTGCTGGACTGCAAAATGGCTCCTAACACACTAGGAAAGTATATGTTTATCTTCAGCGGAAGGGATTTTCCTGAAGCATGTGTGCATACACACGTGTGTACACACACACAAGCACACATATACACAAAAACAGCAGCAAAAATTCACACCTGGACTGAGACCAAGCATGGCATGTTTTAAGTTCCATAGAAGAGTTTTTCACAATGTTATGAGCATATGAAAGGATGAGGTTATAAAAGTCCCAAGATAAAATTAGTTAATGAAGTTGCTACCCCTCACACAGGGAAACCTCCCTGCCCTTTGAAATGCTGAACTATCTGAGACTCTACTATAGAAATATATAGGAGCTCCAATTGGCCTGCATTTGCACCCCTAAAAAATTATCTTTTCTATTTATCTTCTGACCCATTCTGGTTCCCATGAGCCTTGGAGAAAGCTGCTACGTCCAGCATTCTTTCCAATTCCATAAGAATCAGAGAAAGGCCAAAAAGAGCAAAAAGAGCTCAGAGGCCACAATCCAGCTCGCTGATGAAGAGAAACTTTTCAAAGAGGTTTCAGAGTAGCAGCCATGTTAGTCTGTATTCGCAAAAAGAACAGGAGTACTTGTGGCACCTTAGAGACTAACACATTTATTTGAGCATAGAGGGGGTTTTGAGTCCAGTACCCCTAAGCAGCTCTCCTATCCATTCGAAGTTATGGTTTTCCTCACCTAATTTAATTGCAAAATGGAACTGCGACTGCTTAAAACTGAAAGTTGAACTGGATTTAAGGAATAGGACGGTTCAAATAACCCTTGGCCCAAAGGTGGAAACCTGAGCTTTGCACTTGGGAACAGGAGCCTGAACTTAGAAACTAGCACAGACCAATAAATCTTCTGTTAACTTGCAGACAAGACATGTAAGGAGGCAGAACACTGCTAAGAGACCTACGGGACATACTGGGAGCATAGCTAAGATCACAGGATAAGAATAGTATCAGAGCGGTAGCCGTGTTAGTCTGGATCTGTAAAGCAGCAAAGAGTCCTGTGGCACCTTATAGACTAACAGACGTATTGGAGTGTGAGCTTTCGTGGGTGAATACCCACTCTGTCGGATGCATGTAGTGGACATTTCCAGAGGCAGGTATAAATATGCAAGCAATATAAATATATTTATACCTGCCTCTGGAAATGTCCACTACATGCATCCGACAGAGTGGGTATTCACCCACGAAAGCTCACACTCCAATACGTCTGTTAGTCTATAAGGTGCCACAGGACTCTTTGCTGAGTATAAGAATAGACTATGGAGAGCATTTGTGAGGCTGCTTAGACGAGCATCTAGACAAACAACCTCTAGAACCTTATAAGAGTTTTCCCTGTTGTAAGTGTAATTGAAGTCTCATGTAGCAATGTAGGGCCTCACGCAGCAAACTCTTATGGCTAGGCGTAGCACATACTAGGTATAATCCCTTTGATTTTACTGGAGCCACTCTTATTAACAAGCACCGTACCTGGTTTTACATGTTTGCAGGATTGGGCTTTTAAACGGTAAATTCCTTGGGGCAGAGGACTAGTATTTTTGTTTGCTTGTTTTTAAACACTGTAAAGCACATGCACATACATAGTAACTAAATAATAAAAACAACAGTCAGGTGCCTATGAAATAAACCGTGGCAAAGGATGAGGGGTAGGGAAGGGCTGTTGCTCCTGTTGATCTTGCTGAGGATTATTATGCTGAAGCTTTTATGAGTGGTGTAGTAAAGAAGCTTCTAAAGTACTAAGGTTTTTTAGCACTGCTGAAATATCTTTATTGCTTTTCTTACAAAACGGTGATTAAGCTAATTCCACTATTGTCTATGGATTATTTTTCCCCTTGTGAACTGATTAAACCCTGGGAAAAGGTTACAAATAAAAAACCCTAAAGATGAAGCTCAGAAAGTGACGTCCAACTTCAAAATTAGCTTCGGTACATTCATCTAGGTTTGGCAAGGATTCCTATAGTGGATTCCATTCCCAGGTAACTAGTCACTGATTGGTAACAGACAAGATTCCTTGAAGCCTAAATTTGCAAATGAAACCTGTTTAAGATTCACCCACCACTCCAGATTTCTGAAAAATCCATCCTGATTGTCTCACTGGATTCTGAATTTCTTCAAGTATGAGTTGATTGTGCTAAATATTAGCAAACATTTGTCTTACCTGAGACTCCCTACAGCTGCTTTCCCCCCATCACATGTGATCAGGGAAAATATTCTGTAAAAGGAGAACATGTGATTACATTGCACTGAGAAGAAGTATTTTTGTGTATAAAATACAGAGGCTGAGCCCAAGTAACACACAGTGCATTTCAGGATTGGGGAGCACAGGAAAGTGGCTTTAACTCTCCGACTAGCTATCAGCCCTGCAAATCCGCTTTATAACTGCAGATATCCACTATCCATGACCATGTTTGTAGATCGCGGCTCAGATACGGATACAAATTTTGTATCTGGAGCCCTGCAAATCTGTGGATATCTGCTTTATACCAGCGGACCATTTTTGCAGACTGCGGATCGGATGTGGATACAAATTTTGTATCCGCACAGGGCTCTATGGCCACTCTACAGATATAATCTATATATAATGTACTGGCCACTCTACAGATATAATCTAGAACAGCCCTTACGGCTGACCACAGTTGGGATGCAGGGAAGACTTGGCCATGTCCCCTTTTCCATGGCTACACCCTCTACACAGGCAACCGGGAGGGTCAGAGTTACTACACCCCCTTTGCACCACTGGAAGATTCCCTACACCAAAAGCTCATTCTGTTGCTGCCTATGCCGGTTTTAGTGTAGCTTTGCACTTGGAGTGCAGCAAAATAGTTGCAGGACAGCCCATGTTTTATCTTACAAGTTGTCTGCCAATGGAATGAATTTGAACTGTCTCAAACCAACAGTGGTGTTACTCTTTTCTTTGTGGTCTTTCTTTCACATCCTCCCACCTTAAGTTACCTCAAGATCCTGTTCTACAGTTCACATTGAGACTACCAGAAAAATCAGGCTGTTCTGCAGCACATCCCTCACATGCTTCCACTTTATTTAAGTTGTGGTTTTAGTTTTTGTCCACTGGTAGCAAATTTGAAAAGTGAAGTTACATTACAAAACACTCTATAGTTAGAGTAGATAACATTTATTATTTTTATTAGTGGAGATATCCTATCTATCTCCTAGAACTTGAAAGATCAAGTCCAGCCCCCTGCTTCCAGGAGCAGGACCAAGTACTGATTTTTGCCCCAGATCCCTAAGTGGCTCCCTCAAGGATTGAACTCACAACTCTGGGTTTAGCAGACCAATGCTCAAACCACTGAGCTATCCCTCCCCCCATAAGAATAGCCATACTGCATCAGTCCAAAGGTCCATCTAGCCCAGTATTCTGTCTTCTGACAATGGCCACTGTCAGATGCTTCAGAGGTAATAAACAGAACAGAGCAATTTTGAGTGATCCATCCTGTCGTACAGTCCCAGCTCTGACAGCTAGAAATTTAGGGGCACCCAGAGCATGGGCCCTCTGACCATATTGGCTAATAGCCAATGATAGACCTATCCTCCATGAACTTTTTTAGACCCAGTTATACTCTTGGCCTTCACAACATCCCACGGGAATGAGTTCAAAGGTCGACTGTCTGTTGTGTGAAGAAGTACTTCCTTCTGTTTGATTTAAACCTGCTGCCTATTAATTTCATCGGGTGACCCCTCGTACTTGTGTTATATGATGGGATAAATAACACTTTCTTATTCACTTGCTCTATACCATTCATGATTTTAGAGACCTCTATCATATCCCCCCTTAGTCGTCTCTTTTCTAAGATGAATAGTCCCAGGCTTTTTAATTTTTCCTCATACAGAAGTATAATTTTTGTTGCCCTTCTATATACATTTTCCAATTCTAATATATCTTTTTGGAGATGGGGTAACTAGAACTGCATGCAGTAGTCAAGATGCAGGCCAGATTTATATAGTAGCATTATGATATTTTCTAATGATTCCTAACATTCTGCACATTGAGTGGATGTTTTCAGAGAATTATCCACTATGGCTCCAAGATCAATTTCTTGAGTTGTAATAGCTAATTTAGACCCCATCATTTTGTATGCATATGTTTTCCAATGTGCATTACTTTGCATTTATCAACACTGAATTTCATTTGCCATTTTGTTGCTCTGCATCCCAGTGCAAAAGAGCTTTTTAGTATGCATGGTGATTTAGCTAATTTGCATTAAGAGAAAGTAAATAAAACCAAATAAAAATAATTTACTTAAGTGATAAACATTATGGAACTAATGGCAATAAACCTTCATTATCCATCCTAATTTTCTAAGACTGACCTGTGCATTAGCCTCTGTTTTACTGTAGTTCAGGAGAGCAGTTGTTGTGAAAACATGTTATTTTAAAAAGTTTTTTTTAAATAATTTTAGAAACCCTTGCTGATCCAAAGTAAGGAAAAGGTGACAAAATCCAACTTGACCATTACACATGTATTATATATATCAGGGGTTGGCAACCTTTCAGAAGTGCCAAGTCTTCATTTATTCACTCTAATGTAAGGTTTCACGTGCCAGTCATACATTTTAATGTTTTTAGAAGGTCTCTTTCTAGAAGGCTATAATATATAACTAAACTATTGTTGCATGTAAAGTAAATAAGGTTTTTAAAATGTTTAAGAAACTTCATTTAAAATTAAATTAAAATGCAGAGCCCCCCGGACCGGTGGCCAGGACTCATAGACTCATAGACTTTAAGGTCAGAAGGGACCATTATGATCATCTGGTCTGACCCCCTGCATGCTGCAGGCCACAAAACCGTCCCTACCCCTTCCCTGGACTCTGCTGTTGAAGTCCCCAATCCTGTGTTTTAGTGACTTCAATTGGCAGAGACCCTCCTGCTAGTGATCCCTGCCCCATGCTGCGGAGGAAGGCGAAAAACCTCCAGAGGCTCAGCCAATCTACCCTGGAGGAAAATTCCTTCCCGACCCCAAATATGGCGATCAGTAAAACCCCGAGCATGTAGGCAAGAGTCTCCAGCCTGACCCCTGTTAGCCATTATACTATTTACCTACCATTGCTTGGTATTCCTTGGCTACTATGTTTTACCACTAAACCATTCCCTCCATAAACTTATCTAACTTAATCTTAAAACCAGACAGGTCCGTCGCCCCCACCGTTTCCCTCGGAAGGCCATTCCAATATTTCACCCCAGGCAGTGTGAGTGCCACTGAAAATCAGCTCGCGTGCCGCAGGTTGCCTACCCCTGATATATATTTTATTTATATATATATATATTTTAAATATACATAGATAAAATAATTATAAAAGGGAGCTAAAACATGAATTGAGTTTTTTTAGGTTCAAGCATATTGGTAAACTGATCTTCAACGACATTTACAAGGTCAAAAGTTGGTAGAACAGCAAAGACAAGATTATTATTTATAGTACAGTAGCCCCTACAGTTCTAATCAAGGAATATTTCCCTACTGTGCAAGGTGCTGCACAAACATGCATTAAAATTACAGTCCACGCCCCAAAGAGTTTACAGTCTAAGTCCCCAATCTTGCAATGGACTCTGCAGCCAAACTCCAGCACCTACTAAGTGCACAGGGACCTGCTCACATGCAAACAGTTCAAGGGACAAAGCCTTGGCTATAACTAGAGCTGTACCAATAATGGACTTTTTTGGTTCACTGGAAAGTTCGTTTTTGTTTTTTTTAAACTCATTTCAGGTCAAACTGAAAATGAATTTTTCCTGAATTTTTGGCAAATCAAAAAGTTAATTAAAATATTATTTCAGGTCAAAGCATTTCGTTCAACCTTATGGTTAACCACAGCCCTTCTAGACATTCTAATGAGAGAAGCATAGGCAATTCCTTAGGGTTGTGGGGGTCCTCTGGGGATCTTGTCCTCTCGTTGAATAGGCACTAGCTTTGCTTGGGGTTTGGGTGTGATTTCTGGTATACTCAGGCTGCAAGACGAACAGTGAGAATGTCAGACTATTGCTGCAGTATTGAATGGATCCCGAGCAACCTTCAGTATATGTAGTGTTGTTGTAGCTGTGTCAGTCCCAGGATATGCAAGTTTTAACATTCCTGCTATTCCTCATCCTCCTGTGTGACTTCATTCCTATTCTGTTTTCTCCCTTTCCTATCTTCCTTTCTGTCTAACTGATTCCAAGCCTGACCAGCTTTGAAATTAATTTAACTGCATGGTGTCATCACCACAACCAGCATAACAGACTGAGACGGCATGAGCTGCCTTGGCCCAATGTAAAAGCTTACAGGTGGAAGGAAACCAGAGCATACCAGCCAGATGTCATCCCAGAATGGGGAAATGAGCTGGGGCCTAGAGGCTAAAGCACACCTGTTTGCGACTGACCTGTCTATGGACCAGATGCTGTGCAGCATGTGAATAAAGCAAGCATCAATGAGACAGATGTTTACCTTTCTTCTCTATCCTTTTTCTTCCTCTCATTTGTATTTGTCATGTTTGTCTAAATAGCACGGATAATCTTAACATCAGAAGTTGAGCACCTCCTAAAACTGAGTTGCTCTTTTTCCCAGCAAGGACATTTGATACCATTTGAGAGACTGTCAAGCAAGGGCTTTTTCTCTTCAAAAGACTCTATACACAGCAAGAAGGGCATTTAGATAGTAAGAGGGCCATGTAAGTACCTAGATAAAATAGAAAAGAAATAAGGTAGGATATCAAAATGAAAATTGGTCTTTAGGATTTCTGTGTATTTACTTTCTGTCACCTACTCCTCTTGATAGACAACTAGGAAAATTCAACTGTCTTTTTAAACCTTGGACAAAATGAAGGGCTTGTTAAAATTATGTCTATACATTTTAAAAACAGTGCACAGCATTTTAGTATCAAATCACTAAGAAAGCCAATGGTCATATCTGCTCAGATCTCAACTGCAAAGCAAGGTCAGTTCTTAGAGGGGAAGCCAACAAAGTGCTTCAGGTGGCGGCACTGGTGAAAAAGCCAGTGGCACTCATCACTCTGTATCAGTACAGACTAGTGTCCCAATATTACCTAGTAGACACTGTTCTGCTGTAGGTGCCTTCTTAGGCAAGATGTAAAACCAAGGTTATGACTGATTGAGGTTCTTAATAACCCTACGGCACTTTTTACATAAGTAGGACTGCTAAACTGTAATTCTAGCCAAATCCCAATTCTCCCTTTACAGTTCCAGCTCAACGTGGTATTCTTTTTACTTGTTATACTAACTATGGTTGCTGAATGATACCTAACAGCTGCCACATTCTACCCCAGAGTTGGTGGCATGTCAGTGGTGGGACAAGAGAATGCTAAGTACAGCGTTTAAAGCACAATAGGTATTAGAACTTTCATATTCACATATTGGTGTTAAATGACCACATTACTTGGTAACGGTTTCTAGGACCCTCCCTAGAAATACAGTGTCTCTCTCTTGGTTGCTTTATGCTCAGGTACTAGAACCCTGCATCAGGATGCAGAGAAATTACTGTTGACTCATGCTGGGGCAGTGGTAACTAGGGGCTGGGATAGAAGAGGTCTTGCAAGGAGTTTCTAGAAAACTCAAGTTTGGGGACAAAACCTAGAGCAAGGTTAATGTTTTGGTATTGTTTTTTGAGTAAACAATAAAACCAAAGCATAGGAAGAGGTACGTTTGCAATATATACAATGGGCCAGCTCCTCAGTTGATTTATATTGGTGTAGCTCCGTTGACTTCAATAGAACTGTGCTGATTTTCACCAGCTGAGAAGATAGTCCACTGTGTCTAATTCTGGACCAGCGTGGGAAATCCAGCTGCTTATATATTGTTTCATCTGCAATAAAATAAGAATCATGACCACTTTGAAACAGATTTTAAAACTGTCTCGTTTCTCTCTAGCTTTGGCAAGGAGCTTAGCATCCTCTGCTGAAAACTGCTGTGTAGTTTTTTACTGCACCATTCTTCAGTGAATCACTACGGGTGCCACAGCTGTGGAGAGGGGCACTATATTTTCATAGTCTTTAGTGGTAAAAGCATTCCACAGTTTAGTAAAAAAAAAGTGGTGTTACTGTATATAATCACTGTAGTTCTCTCCAGATTGCTATAGATAGCTGCTGTACTTAAAGTGGACAATAATGGTAATTTACAATGACTCTCTGGCTGGTTTACACAACATATCCTCTTGAGACTGTAATGAACTCCTCATAATTAGTGTTATTAATCATGGACCTTGTGTAGGGGGTACATAGCATGCATTCCATGTCAAAGGTTTTTATTAATAAACATTTTTTAATTTTCCCAGCTGAGGAGAGCTAACAGGCTGCCATAAGTCTTTCCATCATTCAAATCTGCTCCAGTCTCATAAGCAATAATAGGGCTCAATCCAGATCTCAATTCATGGAGACTTCAGGGTGGTCAGCAACTTGTGGGAGGCACTCGGTACCCTACATGATGTATCACAGTTGAGTCTTCATTGACAGAGTTCTGTAAGGAAGCTACACTTGGGTCAATGGGGCCTGACACGAGACCCATAAAACATCATACAGTAAAACTGGGGTGGCCAACCTGAGCCTGAGAAGGAGCCAGAATTTACCAATGCACATTGCCAAAGATCCACAGTAATACGTCAGCAGCCCCCTATCAGTTCCTCATCTCCACCCCCGCTCCCAGTGCCTCCCGCCCACCGGCAGCCCTGCCAATCAGCGCCTCCCTCTCCCTCCCTCACCTCCCGACCTCCCGATCAGCTGTTTCATGGCATGCAGGAGGCTCTCGGGGGGGGGAGGGAGGAGCAAGGGCACGGCAAACTCAGGGGAGAGGATTGGAAGGGGTGGAGTGGGGGCAGCGCCTGTGGCAGAGCCAGGGGTTGAGCAGTGAGCACCTCCCGGCACATTGGAAAGTTGGCACCTGTAGCTCCAGCCCCGGAGTCGGTGCCTATACAAGGAGCCGCATATTAACTTCTGAAGAACCGCATGTGGTTCCAGAGCCACAGGTTGGTCACCCCTGCAGTAAAACATTAAGGCCCAGATTTTTAAACAGTATTTAGGCCTTGCAAAAGTAAGGTTCTACTTTGATTACAGCTGTCAAGGCTGATTCCCCACTCTGGCACTTTGAGTGCAGAAGGTGGGGGCCCGCCAGGATTCTAAAAATTAATACTGGCCACTCCAGGCTTGTATTAAACTCCCAAGGTTACAGCTTTACTCTAACCTTGGATGGGTAGATGCTGCCACCACCCAAGTGCAAAACTCCTTTGAGAACCGAGGAAAGCGCACTTGGGAATTCCTTCCTGTGGGGTACCCTCAAGCCCTTTCGCCCCCCTCCCCGGGGAAGAGCTGAGAAAAAAACAAAGGAAATCAGTTGTTGCCACCACCTAATTAAACAACATGTGCACAAACCTCTTAGGACACAAAAATCCAATCCCACTCTTAAAAAAGGCAAATTTTATTAAAAACAAAAAGAAAGAAAATACACCTGGAAACTCAGACTATTGCTAGATTTAAAAAAAACCCACTTACAAGAGTTAAGCATTAAGAATATCGTTCTTGAGGTCCAGCTTAAAGGTTATAAGCAAAACAAAAGCATTTGGGGCTAGCACAGAGGAGTCCATAAGTCATAAAGAAATAAAAAGAGACAAACCTAATTGCGTCTTCCTAGACACTTCCTGATCTACTTACATATCTGGGATTTCAAATGAGTAGTTTCTAGGTATGATACCGATGATTTTTCATACCTGACCCCAAGTTTCTTACAGCATCATTGCTGTGTGTCTGCTTCTCCCCAAGAACAACAGACAGACAGACAAAAGGGGAGTCTTGTTTCAATTTTAAAAAGTTCTAGCCTTCCCATTGGCTCTTTTGGCCAGGTGCCCACTCTCTTCCTTTTACCTAAGCATCACAGTGAGACTTTTTAATGCTTTACAGGTAAAGTAAGTAGAGAACAGCTACTAAGAGCTAACTGGCTGGTTGGGTCCATAAAAGGGAGCTACCCCCACCTTCATTTATCACAACAGCTCTTGCTGATTTCCATAGGCATGTGTTGTAAGTGAGCTGTGCAAAAACTCGTAGCACAGTCATAGCTAAAACCCAGGAATTCTGAATTCCAGTCCTGCTCTAACCAGTGGATAACATTTCCTTTCTGTTCTCACATTATTCTCAAAGCCTTTTGGTATCAAGGGTTGAGCAGTCTGCAAATCCTCATCTCTCAGCCATTTGACCTAAACCTTTAATGTAATTTTTAATATGGAGTTTTGTGCGTTAAATTGATTATTTTATGGTAATATGTAAATAAATCATTAAGGTGTCACTGAAATCCTATGTTCTCCAATGTATGATCATAGCAGAGTCTGCCAAGAATGGCTCTAATCCACAAATCACTGAGAAGATAACGGTTTCATTAGTGTGCACTTCGGGGCCCTTAACCCATGCATCAATGACATAGCTCCTTTGGAGTTGCTACACTCTGTTCTGACAATGCCTGCTTATGGAGCCTGGAATCTGTGGTCCTAGAATACACAGTACTCTGAACTAAAGCCTTGTCTACACATAGGTTTTTACCAGTATAAGAAATGTTGCTTAGGACTGTGATTTTTTTACCACAATAGTTATACTGGTACAACCCCTAGTGTTGATGTAGTTATACTGGTATAGTTTATTTTCCTTTCCTTACAGGAATCACCTGTCCTGGTTATAAGCATTGTTATACTGGTATATCAGCATCCACACTGGGGGTGGGGGATGGGGCTGCACTGCTTTAACTATATACATATAGTTAAAGTGATACTACTTTTGTCTGTAGGCAAGCCCTAAGAGTCCTTCTGAGAATGTGATAGAAAAAAGTGGATTTCTGAGGGCAGCATGGGAAAGAGTGTCCAAGTTCTTACCTGAGCCCCAGAAAGAATCAGCCAGGCTCAAGTCCAAGCCCCGAGTCTGCCCCCCAATTTCACTCTCTTGTACACATTTTTAAGATGCTAGTGTTGAACTAGCTGAAGAGGACTGGCTTTCTGTTGTTTCCTTTTGGCTTTGACAACCTTATTTCTTAAGCAATATGGGAGTGTGACTGAGACCAAGTGAATAAGCACAGTCACTTGGGCTGAGATCATATCTTAATCACGCTCTCTCTTTTGGTGTTGAAAATGGCCATGTCCCAACTGCACCACCAGTTAAACTGTCTTCTTCACCAGTTCAGGAGAGGACCTGTTGCTGACAACTACTGTCAACCAGTGTAGCGACTGTATGGCCAGCTCTTATGTGACAGACCCAGTTAGCCTGGAACTGCCCTGAGCTTTGGAAATTGTTCCTGGGTATTTTCAGCGTTGCTAGAGCACTGACAATGTGTGGAAGCACCTTTCCAACTATCCAGACAACATGTGAGCAGGTTCTCACTCCCTCTGCGGTCCCTCAGAACTCTTCCCAGCACCAAAACTGGTTCTCCTCAGGTGCTGTCAGTGGGAGCTGAAAGCAGCTCCTTCCACTGAATCTGAGAGGCATGATGCAGGTGACTGGGCTGGGGAGGCCAGGCTGAGAGATGCAACATTCTCCTTCAAGAACTGAAACAAGAAAGTAAGGAAAGAATGAGAGCCTGACATAAGGGCTGGGGGAACAAGGAGAAGCACAATGAGGGGTGCTGTGGGGAGGTGAACACATAGCACTCCCTGTGCTCCCTTCCCCACAGAGAGAGGGGAGGTCTCATCTCTCTGATCACAGTGACATGGGAGGGAGTGCAGGGAAGGGTGACATAATGAAGGGACAGTTTTTCAGGTAAGCTGGGGGTCTGAAATTCTAGCACCCTCTCACTCAGTCCCTTGCTCACAGAGACAGAGAGAGCACGCATCCTAAGCATTCCCATAACATTTTGGTAATTTTCTCTGCCCTTCGTCACCCTTCTAAAAAGAAAAGGAGTAAAATAACCTAAAATTCACCAAAATGCACATAAGAGAACACCCTTGTGTCCCAGACCCCACCCTGCTCCCAAAGACTCCCCCCACCACAAAAACCTGTCCATAGAAAAAGGGTCCAAATGTTGGCAAAGAGGAAGGATGGAGAGGAGGAAACTGGTTGTAGGGAGTTTTATATTAAACAAGAACCACTGTTATTCCCTTTTCCTTCCTTATTCAGCTTGTCACTTTATCCTGAGGCACACCGACTATTTAACATGACTCATATGTGCCTGCCATAGTATTTTATTGAAATTATTACGTGACTCTTTGTTAAAAATACTGGCTGTGACAGACGGGACTGTATATCTAGCGTATATCTCAACTTTCAAAAGTTAACTCTTCCTAGTCTGTTAGGAGCAGCGGTCATGGCATAGGTCATCAGAAAATTAAATCCCCTCCCTTGGATTTGCAATATGCTCAGATTTGACTTGGACATCCTGAAATATTAATAAAGTCTATGCAGTTAAAATACAGTCAAAAACATGCCCTTTTTTGGGATAGATTTGCTAAAACTATATAAATTCACAAGGATAAATGCACTTTGTAGAGCTCAGTAGTAATGTAATTTATTTGCCCTGAATATACCCATTTCCTTGGTTGAGGCGCTCCAGTAGCTTTATTATATTTGCAAAATTTGTATAAAAATCCAAGCCATAGCAACAAAGAAAATACTGTTACAGCACAGTTACAGCAATCACTTGTCTAAGTTAAACAACTTTGGTATTTATTTGTTTTATTTTTAATTAGAATCTCTAAAACCATCAAGACCAGAATATGGGGCAGATGCTTCTGCAGAATTTAATTTAAAAAAATCAATCAACAAATATGGTCTGAAATTAAAAATGATACTTCCTCTTCACTTGTTAACTTCGAAACAAATGATTTAATGTCCAACCCCTATTTATAATCATCTAATTATCATAACTAGAATAGCAAAGTCTAACAGTGCTCAGTCTCTAACACTGGGTCTATACTGTATCCAGGCACGCCTGGTTTGCGTAATGCTGTGCTTTAATTTCACTGTAGTATTAAGCCTAGAAAAAGGAGCAAATGAATCCATTGCAAAGTACCTGTCATTACCTGTACCATATCACTGAGGTATTCAACACAGACAATATGAAAGCAGCCAGTGCAATTTTCATACTGTTATCATTTTTGATATTATACTGGCTAAAAGCAGTATCACACAAGAGCAATGCTTTCATCATTTTCAATGTGGGGATGATAGCAATTACATAATTTCTCATCATGATAAAGCTAAACAAAACTTTTCTTTAATAGAAAACTGTCATTTAGCCAATTAACGGGTAATTACCTATAACAGTCAGAAGATTGAAACTTGGACTTACATTCACATTATTTTGATTTATATTTTCCTCTCTTTTTTGTTTCCTTAGTATACCAAAAAAGGCTTGACAGGAGGAGAATCTATTTAATTTATAAGTAGCCCTTCTGCACTTGTGGGAGTTGCTACAAGATCAACCTGATCCATACGAAAACACAATTTACTTAAAACACTTAATTCTGCACAATGATACTAATAGTCTATCAATCCAATGTGAACCAGAATTTATCACACCAGCACAACAGAAATTCTCTTTGGTGCCAGATTTTCAAAGTTAGGCACGTGAAACTGGGCAAAAAGCATCGGTTTGCAAATACCTAATAGGTGCACAAAGAATCAGATATTTAATGCACATAGCCACTTAGGTGTGAAGTGGTCATGTGGATGTGCACCAATATTGGAATCAGGGATGTGAAGATATACATTAGGTGAATGAAAGTGTAGCTGAAGGATTGACTGTATATGTCCTTACTTTGAAAACCTGACTATTGACTAGCAAGTATCAGTATCAGTGTCCAAGACAGTGCATTTTCATGCAACCTTTGCCCAGTTTGAACATTCACTATCCAAATCAGCTGCTTCGTTTCATAATGCCCACTTTATGATGTGAAATAGAATAGAGCAGTGAAAATAATGGTAATTAACTACATGGGGTAATATTTCTGCCAGCCAACCTAGAGTGTCACTTATCATGAAAGTTTATTAGTAATTTCATAAATTAAAAAGAACCCTCCTCCCCCATCTTCAGCATTTGGTCCTTTAATTCCCCCAGTTTCAGATCAGGATGGTTTGATTGGTCCTCTTGCCAGCAAAACGTTTTCCTGATTGAGGTAAAATTCTGAGCTGACTTTACAATGAGGAGGTGATCTCAGCATCACTTTCCATTGTGAAAGTGGATTAAAGGATTTTTTTTATTAATAACACTTTAGAGCTGTCTTATTCATAGTAAAAGAACTCAGATCTTCCTGCTCCAAAAATGCAGACCCCTACCATTTGAACTAAAGGAGAATCTACATTAGCAAATAAATCTCAATATAGGCTCGTGAGACACAGTTCAGTAGTTCTGATTCCATCCAACAGTGAGCAGTGCTTAGCAAGCATGCATGCACACCAATTCACTGTATCATTATATACCAGAAACAGAAATTATTCTTTCCCCAACAAACACATCCAAGGGGGAGGGTTCACCTCTATAAAAAACCTCATAAAACTCCGTTTTACAGAGGTTCCTAGTTATGATGTTTCCACTACATTACTAATACCAAGAAACAGTATTTCTGACTCTAGGGGGAGGAATATCTAAAGGACCTCTGCATGGAGAATTCTTCTCCTAAAAGCAGTCTGGCCAAACCAATGCCTGGAAAAAAAAGAGTGTGGTGAGCATCAGATCTCAGAAACTGATCAGGTTTGGGGCTGGGTCAGCACTTGGATAGGAAACTGCCAGGAAAGCCCAAATACAAGTGGAAGTGGTGCTGGCAGTTCAAAGTGGCACTCTTCTCTCTAAGTCAGGACTGATCCAATGCTTAAATGCTTAGAGGATGCGATGCTACTAGAAGCACTGCCTCTTGAATGAGACAGAACACCCAAATCCTAATCAGATGTGGCCATTAAATATCCCATGTTATTACTCCCCAGGAGTTAGCATATTATTCTAGGTTTTTTAGATAATTATAATCTATATTCCTAAAATTCTCCTTTTTGTTTCAATTGGATCCAATATACTTATTCACTTCCTGTCCTAAACTTTTATAGTGTTGCCACATTCTGCCCCAGAGATGGCCACACTCCAATGCTGAGTAAAATAATTCCTCATGCCCAATCTTGCTCCCCCTGAGTCCAAAGGTATTAGGAGCAAGCCTATAGTTGATAATTTAGTAAAGTCTGCAAAGGCACTTTGGTATGAAAAGCACTGTATTAAATCATTTTCATTAGTACACGTGAAGTAGCCATTTCTCCCATAAAATAGCTTTATTTTCTGTAATAAATATTTATAGATTTATATTGTGCATTGTAATTATAGTAAGAAATTATTTCTGTCCACTTATATAGCTGCCTTTCACTTCATAAATAACTACAGTATTGTACTTTGTACAAGTATTTTCTATGTTGCCCTTTCCCATAGGCTTTGAAAAGAAAGAGAATTTTAACTTTAAGGAACATCAAGTCTTATTGAAATAGTAGCTAAGGGTTTCGCTCACATCCAATGAATTTAAGCCTTTCTTTTTATTCCAAGAGTTTGGGAAGAAAAAGAAATGGTAAAATAATTTCCGGGCTTTGGTGAAATTCTGAACTGACTTTATTCTTAAGGTCAGGAGGCATTCTCAGTACCACTTTACCACCGTGAAAGTAAATTAAAGGATCTTTGATAACGCCTTGAGTTCACTTGTTTGTATTGCTGCACGTGGTGTGTCAAGAAGGCAGTCCTCACAAAAAGGTAAAATAATGATGCATTACATAAAGACTTACATGGTGCTTCTATCAAGAGCAGATTCCGTGGAAGGAAATCTTACCAGTGTTAGGCTTTATCAGATAACCGACCCCTCTAATACACTAGATTTTTGTGTCTTGGTAAGTGCATGCGTGTATTCTCAGACAAAGCACTATCTTGAGTCTCCGGCTCCTGAAAACATTCCATGGATTTTTTCCTCCACAGAGGTGAGGCTCTTACTTGAAAAGCTAATTGCTTTTGACATATCCTATGACTTCTGAACTCATTTGATAGAAGGCAATATTGCAGAGGCTTTATGTGTAGCTCTGGCCCAGGGACTTATATATGTAAATGCATCATTCCTGCTATCTCATGTACTTCATTGCTTGTGCTGAATTTACCCTACTTTCCACTCTTCCCAGAACATCCAGTTAGGAAAACAATTGCTCTAAATTGCAAACATAAAGATGGTGTGGTGTCATTGGTGTTGGGGGGGGGAGGGAGAGGGTGGAGATAGATATGTTGTCAACCTCAGATATATAAATAGCACAACAACAGGTTTTGAATATATCCATAATGGAAGACAGACTGAATACAAGTTTCTACAGATCATTAAACTCATATATTGCAACATGGAGGACTTAGCTGCACATCCTTGTGGCAAATGTGCAGAAATGCATCAGAAAAACCTATTGCTGGTAAGAATTCTCTTACACAAACCATTATGATTGCCGTTCAAAGAATTTCCTACTTTGGAAAATGTATTTTTATGGATTTTAAACATACAGAACAGAAATCAGTAATTACTTTATTACATATGAGAACATCTCAAACTAACACACAACAAAACATTTCAAATGGGCAGTTATCTATCTCCTTATTCCAAATCTAAGTTTACAATGGTTACTCCTGCTTTTGCTTCAGACAAGGTCCTTATGTCCTTTTGTCTTACAAAACCTGAACATCAATTATTTCCAGTTAAGCAGTTAATTTTTTAAATTAATGTTTGTCAAGTGCTTTGAAGATGTAAAACGCTATATAAGTCCTACAGTATTAGTATTATTTAAAATAGCTGCTGTTCAAAGCCCAGTTTTGCTGTGGGTTAGAGGACCATATCATCTGTAATCTCAAGGTACAGCACGGTGAGCAGCGTTTCTGTTCTGAAATGTTTCTATTTCACAAGCCTGTTGAGACTTTTAAAAACAATGTAATATAGGACAGAATCCTTCTGGTTCTTGTTCTGGTTGACAAAAAGGAGGAAATAATTCCTTCACACTTCTTCTGAAGAAAGTTCGGACACTGCTTTGTTTTCAGATGAGTGACCAATGGTCTCCTATATTCCCAAACATTTTGAGTGAGACTCTCAAACATTTGCACTTCAATAAATCCACATGTGTTGAGGCCTCTAGTTCTCTTCTAAGATAGCCCACTTCAGAATCTCCAGAATGTGTGTGTGTGTATATATATATATATATTGTGATACTCACAATAGCACCATAGATGTGTAATGGGCTACACAGATAAAGTATAAAGCAGAGAACAGTAACAGGATGGCAGGGCTCTTCTGTTGACTCACCATTATCATAACATCAAATCCCAAAGGAATGTAGCCTCCCTGTAGATCAGTAGTTCTCAAACTTTTGTACTGGTGACCCCTTTCACTTAGCAAGCCTCTGAGTGCGACCCCCCTTATAAATTATAAATACTTTTTTATATATTTAACATTATTATAAATGCTGGAGGCAAAGCAGGGTTTCAGGTGGAGGCAGAGGTGAAAGTAAGCCGGTACGCCCCAGTACGGCATACCGGCAAGAGCCGGTGCGCCGTACCGGGGTGGCCCGGCTACCCCAGGTGGCAATTTAAAGGGCTGCCAGAGCCCCGCTGCTGGAGCCCTGGGGTAGTGGCAGCAGGGCTCCGGGGGTTATTTAAAGGGCCCAGGGCTCCCGCTGCCTCTACGGCTCCGGCCCTTTAAATAGCAGCCGGAGCCCTGCCGCCGCTACCCCAGGGCTCCGGGGGCTATTTAAAGGGCCGGGACGGTAGAAGCAGGGGAGTTCTGGGCTCTTTAAATAGCCCCCAGAGCCCTGGAGTAATGGCGGGGCTCCGGCCGTGGTTTAAAGGGCCCGGGGTGGTAGCGGCGGCAGAGCCCTGGGCCCTTTAAACTGCTGCCAGAGCCCCTGGCTGCTGCTGCTACCCTGGCGGAGGAGGGGAAGGGCACTTACTGGTACAGGGCAGGCCGGGGCTGGCTCTGACCCCCCATCCCCGCCCCTTCCGGGGGCTACCGGTAAGTCCCTATTTCTACTTTCACCCCTGGGTGGAGGCTGACAACTCGTGACCCCCCATGAAATAACCTCATGACCCCCTGAGGGGTCCCGACCCCCAGTTTGAGAACCCCCTGCTGCCCGGACTGATCTCTAGTTAAGATGTTCTGGATGGATGTTCAGTCTATGTCCATTATTGGTGGTCTTACTGTGCCAGTGAAGCTTCCATGTGGTTGCCAACCGTGAAATGGCATCCCTTCATAAATGTACTTTGTAAATTGATGGTCTTCCATCCTAAATGTATGTTTGTACCAAGAAAACTGCCACGACCAAACCAGGGGTGATGGAGGTGGTTGCTGGGTTTGCCTATGAATATCCTCATTGCTGATCTTGTCCTAGCATTTGCTGAAGATGACAAGAATCGTCAATCCACCACTCTTTAGCCTCCTCAGCACCCAAATTTCACAGCCGTACAATACAGTTGGCATACACGTGGTGCTAATCTTCAGCTTCACAGTAAGCTTCATGTCATGATGTCTTTGTGACCAACTGAGAATTTTCTGAAACATTTTTATGAATCCTATGTGTGCCTCAGTTTCCCACTGCACTTCGCATTGTAAAAAACATTGTCTCCTGCTAAAACAGCGCAGGAAGCATGAGGTACGTCCGGGTGGAATAAGTAAGGTCATTAAAGAACTGACTGAAACTGACCCTAAATCAGAACATCCAGCAAGACAAAGAGACACCCCAATGACTGAACCATCGGCACCTAACAGCAGAAAACCCTGGGAAGACAGATAAGGAAACGGAGGAGGGGAAAGAGGAAGAGAGAGAAAGCTGCAGATGGAGGCCATGACTGCTTGGCCGACTCATCATGGCACAGGGTGGACTATGGCATAACTTCTGCCTCTCTGGGCTAACCTAAGGACTTACAGATTGTGTGTGCCAGGTTTCTAATAAATGGTGACCTTATTTTGAAACGGCTGCCTGTGTCACTGTAAATACTCACTGAGAGCATTGTGCCCTGAAGGGGCGCAGTACAAGGCTCCCACAGGAGTCTGGCTTGGCTGAATGAGCCATGGAGAGAGACATGGATCACTGATGTCAAAGGCCCAATCTCTGAGTCTTAGAGGCCGTGAGCCTGCTCTTGTGGAACTGTGTATGTGTCCTTGGGGTCCGGCACACTAGAGGGGTCACTTCCAGGAGACAGGTTACAGGCTGAGGCATAGACCAGACTAGTGGTCCCCAACTTTTTTCATCTGGCAGGCGCCAGACGACGAGCCACAGAGGACCGTGGCGGCGGATGAGAATCTGCCGAAAGCTGCCGAGAAGCGGCAACGTCAATAGGCGTTGTCGCCAAAATGCCGCCGAGAAGCAGCGTCATCCAGAAGCATCGGAAATCGGCGACATTTCGGCGGATGCTCGTCCGCCGGCCACTACGCAGGCGCACTTAGATGTCCCGGCGGGCGCCATGGTGCCCGCAGGCACCGCATTGGGGACCCCTGGACCAGACTCTGTGACAGTCTCCACAGAAGCTGCTGAAGGGCTCAGAACATAGCGGTGGCTTCTGCTATACAAGTGTCCACATCTTTTGAGCATCCTCCAGCACTGTCTGTGATGCTTCCGTCTATTTGACAATCGCCACCTGTTTGATATGCCATCTGCACAGGTTAATGCTGAGCGGGTAAGGTGCTGAACTTCTGCTGACTCAGTATATTCTTGTTAACTCTACTAGAAAATTAAAGAAGTTATAGTGGAAGTGGAAGTCGCTCCCGTGGCAAGGGAGGAAATCCTGAGAGAAATGCCAGGGACAGCCAAGCTCCGGGCAGAAATTTGTGATTTATCTTGTTACTGTGTCTTAGTCACTGATAAAGAAAAACCCGAGGAAGGTTGTTCTAAGCATACCGAATAGCATGAAAGCAGGTAGACAGGTGGGCATATAAAATGACACAAATGGAACATCCATATAAGTGGCACAAGTTAAGAAAGAAGGGCAAGGAAGAGGGGGAACAAAGGGAGATAGAGTCATAGAAATTAGAAAATAAATGTAAGAGCCTTGAGCAAAGAGTCTGAATTTGATTTGGGCGGATACAGGGAGCCAGTGAAGGGATTTTAAGATGGTCCAAATGAACTCTGAAGCAGAGATTTTGGTGGGTTCAAGCGGGTGAAGTCAGAGTGTCAGAAAGGCCAGAGAGGAGGAAAATGCAGTAGCCAAGGCATGATAATTAATGCCTGCCAAAGAATTTTGCAAATTGTCCATGGGAATTTGCTGCTTACATGGTGTGAATCCAAAGGGTGACCCAGACACCTGTAGGACTCTAAAAAAAAGTCTGTACTTTGTTCCATGTGGCTACAACACTGAATGGACAAGACCAAATTACAGAGCAAGCAGTGTTTGAAAATAAAATTAAACAAAGGTCAGACATGACTCCCCCTACATTTATTTTGAAAATAGTTGGCTGACGTTGGCATGGGCAAGGCTAAAGGGATTCAGAAACCATATTCTGTGGAACCTCGTCTTGAGTGTGGTTTTTCAAAACCGTTTTGGACATAGACCTGTTCCACAGTCCACATTCAAAACCAACTCCCCCATTCAAAGCCTTAATCCCCACCCATTGTTTGAAGACGTTGGGCAGGGAGAAATTGTTTCAATTGTTCAGATTTTTTTTAAATCATATTTTCAAATATATCCCCATTTCTATCATGGACAGGGTCTTATGGTGGCAGAACCACACCACCTACCAGTACAAGACATAAGCAAGGTAAGATTGGTCACACATTACTTTCAAAAGGAGGTGAACTCAAGGGTACCAGGTCTGGTACCTATGACTCTATTTAAAAAAGTAGCATTAAACAAGGTATCAGGCAGCAGATTACTTTTAAGAGAGTTAGGCAACTCTCATTAATTAATTTGCAAATATCCCAATAAAATACACTGTAGCAATTAGATTCTCATGTGCTGGTTGTAAATCAGAAATTAGAAGACATGCACTTGCTCTGGATTGCCAGTTCATCAATCAAAAAAAAAAAAAAACTGACTACAGATCAAATACCTATCTTTTATACCGTCCATTCTGTAAGTGATGTAGGACTCTTACAAATTCTCTTTGACTATTCCACTAAAACTCTCTGTATGTGAAGAATTGACACATGGTGGCATTAAGATACAGTGGTGAACTTTGAAAACAATCCCGCTGGAGCATGAATTGGTGAAAATTATTATTGCAACCTCGTTCTGCTGATTACTGTGGTGTCTGAGTGCCTAAAGCTTCCCTAAAATCATTATATTTAATCTTGGAAAGATTATATTTTAAAGGGTCTGATATTGTACATGCAGTTATTTGCAAGTTAAAAACAGGGGGTGAATGTGCTAGAATGCTGATATCTAGGTACCACATTGGGCCTACAGGTTATTATTTATTTGTATTTTGGCCTAACAAGATCAAGACATCAATGTCCTAGGCACTTACAAACACATAGTAAAAGACATTTACTACCCTGAAGAGTTTACAGTCTAAATAGACAAAACAGATGAAGGAGATTAGAAAGGATGTATTATCACCACAATTATACAAACAGGGAAGTGTGACACGTAGAATAAATGACTTGCCAAAGGGCACACAAATAGTCTGTGGCAACGTCAAAAATTGAATCCAGATCTTCTGTGTCTCAATCCAAAGCCTTAACCACAGGACCCTGCTTTCTCTTAGATAGTTAGAGGGCTAAAAGTTAACTGCAGGTGCAAAAGCTAATTTTCCGCTCAGAATTAGTTACAGTCACAAAACTGCAGGTCAAGTTGAAGCCCCTTTAAAAATAAGCCCTAAGTCAGTAAACATCATTTTTTGCATAGAAAAAGAAATGAATGATTATCATCAAAAAAACCCTGCATTGTACCAAGTCAACATTTACAAAGAATAAAAGTTAGTATTTTCTGAGGGCTAATGAGAGTTCCAGTGTAATGAGGTCAAGGGTGAAGGGTATAAATGCTCCCTTTGATTAGGTCAGTGATGGTGCAACAGTATTCATTTGTAGGCATCACCTTGGTTTTAATTCATGATGTCTGATAATGCTTGAAAATGAAGTGTTGAGAAATTAGTATTATAGGTAAAAAATGCTCAGATTTTATTTCTTTATCTATGATGACTTCTACAGTTATTTCTTTGTGAACCACAATTAGCATCTGATTTATTTTCCTTGCTAGTTAAAAAAACAATAAAACCAATAAAATATAAAAGAAAAATACTTGGAAATAAACAGCAATATTATCCATCAAAATTCATAAATTAAAACCAAAGCCTCTCAAGACTAATTATAAATTGCAGGGGAAAGCACTGCAGTACAGAACCTTGTTAGCCTCCATGGTTGTTAGCCTCCATATATCAAATTGCTTTAAAAATACACTTTTCATATTGAGAGAAGTTCTCAGAGCTTGTCTTGGAATTTGAATGTAGTACTGTACACATGGCAGGACTATTCTGTGGATTTTCCACAGGCCCTCAGTAAGAGGAAACATGCGGTTGTGCGGCCCCATGAGGACTCAATCTCAGTTTGGTACCTAGTTCCCCCGTTACTCCAGAAAGGATGTAATCTGTTCCAGTCCTTTATCTGATACATATTACTTCCACCCATCTCATGTGCTGACTCAGCTGTGCTCTGCCCCACTCCAGGCTCAACAGTGCAGAAGGTGAAACAGCAGCCCTGAAGAGGTTGCTCTCCTACATTGTGCTATGAATTGCAATGCAGGTAGCATGTGTGTGGGAGTAAAGGGGCGACTTACATCCCCTTCCTCCTCCAAGCAGGTGGGCTGGGCAAGTGACAGTCTAGCCCCAAGATACTAAAATTGTACTTGAACATTCTTCTTGACTTGCTATAATTTCATATTCTACAGCAAGCATGTACACATTTATTTATGTGAGCTTCAGTAGATCCTCAGCGCATACTTCTGAATATACTTTCCTTTCTAATTCCCATGACACTTATCTTTCCAAGACAGAACAGGACTTGAAACAGGGATGAAGTGCAATAGCTAATTCTGTACTAGAATATTTGTGTGACATTTCTGTATTAAGGTGACATGGCTTTGGATGACAGCTAGAAATGCTTACTGTAAATTCAGCCCAAAGGCAGTTACTGTCTAAACCAGTCACATCTCAGTACTACTGTTGATCATGTATGATAATAGATCCCACACATTTCACAAAGCACAGAGATACAATTCTTCACACATGATGCATAAAAGTAATTATTTTTTAAAATACTATTTACTTTTCCCATAATAGCTGCTTTTAAAATAGGAAATCCATTAATGAGGCTAAATATAAAAAAAATTGTATTTAATATGTGACAAAAACAAACAACAAAAAACCCTCACAGGATCGCCTCCCACAACCCAGTTAGGAAGAAAGACTTAAAGGCCAATCCTGCAAACCTGACTCATGTGAGTAAATCTTTATTTATGCAAGAAGTCATATTACAATTAAAGGGAATACTTGCATGAGTAAACATCGCAGGATTGGTCCTTTACACCGTAAATAGAAAGAAAATCTGCTGTATGTAACTATTCTTGTTAACACTCAAGAAAACACAAACAATCTGACTTCTTCAGTCATACATTACAGAAGAGCACTTTGACCTATTGCAAATGAAACAGCATATCAACAGTGCCTTTAATTTTTTGTAATTTATTTGCTTAGCTTTAAATAGAAGTAACCAATTAAGAAACACAGTTTTGAGTGAATGCATTCTAATTTGGCCCCTACAGGAATACAACTCAGCCAAATGAAACATAATTATAGGAAACAAAATGTGAAATTTCAAATCAGTTCACTAATGAAGTCTAAAAATATCAGAATAAGGGGAGTACTGACTGGCAAGATCTGTTCTTTCAATTAGGGGATTGTTCTGTAATTATTCAGACCTGTGCAAGACTGGACTGTCAAGTCAAACAATAAAATAGAAAATCTCAAGAATTTAATAAGAGAGATCCTAAGGCTGTCTGCAGCAGATCTTCTTATATTGCTGACCAAGGTTCCCCCCAAACAGAGAGAAAATCTTTTAAAAAATGGTAAAGAACCAGTTCTGACTTTAAATGTTTCAACAGCTTGATATCATCACATGTGTTTCCATTCCTTCTCTGAGAGCAAGCCGTCTATCATGTAAGAGCGTGAAATCAATTGGACTGTAGAGCCTTAAATCCCCTAGGGGAGAAATTAAAACAATTTAAAAAAAAAAAAAAAAAACAACCCACATCCAAACCCACATGGTTTACAATAAGAATCCTACTCTACCACAGCAAGTTTTTAAGGTCGGGTTTCAAAACTCAGTTTTCTTCTCTCTTCCCTCCCTGGCCCCCTGCCTCCCCCCCCCCTTTTTTTTGTATATGCTTGTTTGACATTAGATTTGCCAAGTCGAATTATAGTTTTATAAATAAAGGCTTTCAAGATTAGAAGCGGAGGAAGAAATGCCCTATTTTTTTTTTTGCAAAACAAGCTCTGCTTTTGAGGCATTTGAATATGCATGCTTCATTGTCTCTCTTTACCATTAAAAGACAGGGAATAAATTAGTTGCTGATGACCCTACATAGGGAAGCTAGTTAAATCTAATTCCCGGGAAAACAGTTGTCTAGCCAGCAATTTATGAAAAATAGCACGCCTAATCGGTTAGCAGTTAACACTGGTTAGAATTGGTGGTTTTCTCCATATTCTGCTTCTGAACATGTCCTAGGTACAAAGGTTCCCAATCATACATAGGGGTACTAAGTTCTTCTGCTTTGGCCTTGTATGACTGGCATTCTCTGTACCCTTTCCTCACCTTAAGTAGGAGCTTCTCTGAACTCAAGTATCCCATTGTTTCCCTGCCTCATATGTCTGTGTTCTAACACACAACGGAGCTGAGACTACACCTCTACCCCGATATAACGCTGTCCTTGGGAGCCAAAAAATCTTGCCCCATTATAGGTGAAACCGTGTTATATCGAACTTGCTTTGATCCGGCAGAGCGCGCAGCCCCACCCGCCCCGGAGCGCTGCTTTACCATGTTATATCTGAATTCGTGTTATATCGGGTCGCGTTATATTGGGGTAGAGGTGTACTTTTACAGCTGCAAGCCTAGAGTTTGGAGCAGCGTTAGCGTCATTGATAGTCAAGAGTTTGAAAACCAGTATTAAAAGCTTGCCATGATAATGAATTTTCCGCCGTGAGATTTAGGGAGACCAGATGTCCCGATAAAATCGGAACTGTCCCGATATTTAACCCTTTGTCCCGCATCCCGATCAATGTACGATTGGGATGTCATTTGTCCCGATATTCAGATAAGGAGGCGAGCGTGAGGGAGGCGCCAACTCCGTGGGTGCTCCAGGGTTGGAGCACTCACGGGGAAGAATTGCAGCCAAGCTCCCCCCCTCCTCGTCTTCTTCTCCCCCACATCCCCAGGACACTGCGTCCCCACTCCTCCCCCCGTCCCAGTGCTTTCCGCCACCTAACAGTTGTTTGGCGGCACTTAGCGCTTTCCAGGAGGGATGGGGGAGGAGTGGGGAAACGGCACGCTCAGGGGAGGAGGTGGAGAAGAGGCAGGGCAGGGGCGGGGACTTGGGGGAAAGGGGTGGAATGGGGGCGGAGCGAGGGCGGGAAGAGGTGGGGAGTGGGTGAGCACCCACCCAGCAGAGGGGAAGTTGGCGCCGTAGGGGTGAGTGGTGGGTGGGAGGGTGAAGAGGCGAGTGACGGGTGGCGAGGGTGAAAAGGCAAGAGGTGGGTGGGGGACTGAGGATGCAGCAAGCCAACAGGGGGCTGGGGGGATGAGGAAGGGCTTGGTGGAGGGGGGGCGAACAGGGAGGGAGCGGGACCTGGGGCAGAGTGGGGGCAGACCCTGGGAGGGGTGGGGCTGACTGTGGGTGGGGCTGACAGCACCCCAATGTGTTCCAATATTTTAGTGCTGTGATTTGGTCACCCTAACGAGATTAGACTATGGTTTGAAGCAGCCAGAGTTATATTGCAAGTTAAATGCTCACAATTGGATGGGGAGTGGTAGGTTGCATCTGGAACACCTGAAGCTACCGGCACTGATTAAGCAAGGTTTTTAAGCAATCCCATTGACTTCAATGGGACTACACAAGTACTTACAACTAGGCACATGCTGAATCAGGCCTTAGGCCTGGCCTACACTTAAAAATTAGATCGACCTAGCTATGTCCCCAAAGGCTGTGAAAAATGTTGTGCCCTGTGCGATGTAGTTAGGTCAGCCTAACTCCCAGTGTGGATACAGCTAGGTCAATGGAAGAATTCTTCTAGCTACTGCCTTTCAGAGAGATGGATTAACTACATTGATGGGAAATCCCTTCCGTCAATGTAGGAGGCATCTAAACTGTGGCGCTACAGCGGCACAGCTGCAGCGATGTAGCTGTGCTGCTGCAGCCGCTGTAATGTAATCACACCTTTTGTCTGGCAAACTGAGGTAACTGGCCATAAAGGTTGAGAAACATTGCTCTGGAAAAGGAATGGCTTCAGTATAATAGAGAAGGATCTAATAGAAACACCACAGCTAAGAATCTCTCAGGTTTTGTCTAGAAGTCCCTTTTTTCCAATCGTTTATAACATGTAAAACCATCTGGGAAAACAAGGTCTTGGACCAGAGGGATTTGTTTTAAGGGAAACAATTGACAAAAAACACTCAAAACAGCAGTTTACCCATTTTCAACTGCTTGTCTGTACTTGTATCACTCAAAGTTCATTTAAGCTTTTACAGGAGAGAAAAATAAGGAAGGCCAACAGCCTGCAATGGGGTTTAGTTGTATTTGGTAGTTTGGGACTGAAAGACTAGAAAGCAGTCACAATATTTTGCTTTGGAAAATAACTGCTGAGCATGTGCAGTACTGGTTTCTCAAGAGGTGTTGGTAAGGGTTTGCACCTGCCAAAATATAATTTATATAATAAGCAGTAAGGGTTATTGGGCTAACCATTTTTTAATAAAGATCCCTTGGCCTTAACACAGATTTACACAATAGACTTTAATAGCTCATAGTGAGTACATGATTTACACATGAGCCTTGCCTAAATACAAATATAAAAATAACACCACTGACCTAATGGATTCTTTGTGGTCTTTTGCATCAATTAAATAGATTTTGCTGACAGGATGTTTGTGTTTTTTTAAGCTAAATTTTGTTTCAGCTTCACACATGGTATATTCATGATTTTTTTTAGAAGCTGGGCAAAACCCCAAAAGTGAAATAAAAATGATCACCACACAGATACTAGATTAAAACAACATTCCAGGGTCTGGTATCAGACTGAAACTCTGAACATAACATTCCATTGTGCCTGAGTACAGTAGCACATTTCGAAGCTGCACTTCAGGAAGGATCAATCTTTGAAGATCCACTGTTCATAAATTATTGTAACACGTAAGCCCAATGAAGTGGATAGTACATAGACCTTCACCTTTAACATTGAACTTCCTGGCTTTCTTTGGCTCCAGTCAGTAATGTAACTTTCACTTGTTTGGTTCCCTTTGAAATGCACAGGAAGGAAACAGTTAAAAACAAGTTTTTACTCTTGTAGCTCAGGCTCAACTCAAGCCAAAGAAAGTGGTCTGACTTATAAATAAATATATTACATCTCAAAAGGAATCATAGAAACTGTGCAGCACTGAACAGCAGCCATCTCATGTGCTTTGAGATGTGGAATACCAGATTCTTTGATGGACCCTAAAAGGTGTCATTCAATACTAAAAAAAGTCCAAGCTTTTCTTTCTCCCCCTCTTAAGAATTGGTTTTGTCATCTTTAATTCATAAACGCTATTGCGGAGCACAAGACAGGAAACTGATGCTGGAGTACTGGCACAAGTACATCAAGAGTAAAGATGTTTTTATTGGCTAGGCTACACCTCTTTTACAGCTTTCTTGGCACAACTTGAATACTGTGGCCTAATTCATTCCTGAGAGCCCGTGTATCGTGGCACCGTGTACCAAAAACAACATTAAGAGGTCCAGTCTGACTTACCTTTTGGATGCCAAGGGTCTGTGAACTCGTACTTTCCCACGCCAATAGTCCGTAGCATTTGTACCCCATTTGTGGTCTCCTGATTGCCCGTCTGGTTGGGAGGAAGCGGAGGAGCAGCTTGCCCATTGGTAGCTGGAACACTATTGGGTAGGGCAGCTGAAGGCAGAGCAGGTGGTGGTGGAGGCAGAATAGGGCAAGTCATATGACCATTCCCTACTGCAGTGTGGCCTGGGTGAGTCACCTGACCAACCCCAGTCATAGAGGACATGATCGGCTGGCTGTTAGTGTACAAAGGCTGGCTTTGCAGGTTCACAACCATGTTATTCAGAGGCTGTGAAGGCTGCTGTTGAAGCTGATAATGAGCTGGCATTAATGGAAGCTGAGGGGTAACGTGAGGAGGGAGTGAGGGTGTAACTCCAATGATAGGGGCCTGGACATTCACTGCTGGGCTGAAGGTTGGAGGCTGAGTCATTCCATATGAATGAGTTATAAGAGTTGGCTGACTACCCGCTGCAACTGTTGTAACCCATGGTGCTGTACCTGGAACAGAGAGGAAAAAGGAAAGCTAGCAATAAGAACAATTTTGGCCAAAAAAAACACACCACACAAACCTTCTCTTTATGTAAATGCTGCCCATAAATGAACCTTTTAGTAGCACCTAAGGTTTCTTTTTTCTTTACAATATATAAAGTGGTGCAAGATCTGGAACTATTCCAAACTGATAAGTGCCTAAAATTGCTGCAGTGATGTGAGTGCAATTGTTAAAATACTGATCAGGTAACATGCAGCATGTTTACAATTTTATGTATTTCGTGCTTTATGCAGCTTAAGTATATGCTTCCAAGAAAATTAACCTCTTTCCCCACCGTGCTTTCATGGCTCCCTGACAAACACCCTGCATGTGTAATAGTAGTGCTCCAGCCACTACAAAGAGGTTGCAATTAGGCATCTGGCATAGCTGCATAATGTACAGTGTGTGTCTGGAAGCTGGAAATCGTTTTAGGTAGTTCTGGACATAAAAGAGATCTTAAAGTACTACCCAGTGCTTTTTACTTTGGCAAAAACAGAGAAGGGGAAAAACACATTAATGAACTTGCATCTTGATACCTGGTGTATAGGAAACTTGAAGGGATCTTTACAACGAGAGAGAAAAATCCAGCTGCAGTGTGTGTGTGTGTGTGTGTATATATATATCTATATATATATATATATATATATATATTCATAAGTCACATACATATATATATATGACTTACAATAAAGTCTAATTGAGAGAGGTAATTGGAGATAGTGTATTGAATTTGCTTTGAACTATTTTCCCTAGTAGAATTACAAATAAGGTTGAAAACATACCTGGGTTTTCATTCTCCCTCATCTGTTTAGAGGGTGGTTCATCTGTGTCCCAGGGTGTAGACTGATTGATGGGTGTCTGTCCCCACCTAACACTAGTTGCAAGTCCTTGAGGCTGATTTTCAGTCTTGGAAATGCAAGGCGTCTACCAGAAAGAGAGAGAATACATGGAATAAAAATGTTAAGAATAGATGGAATACTAATTGTACCTGAAAGCTAGCAGCATTTATTGTTGTAGTACAAGAATATATCTTAAGATCTTTAAATATCATTTTTACCCAGACTTGCACTAAATGTCAGTACCGCAATACAAACAGCATTTGAAAAAATATTTCTGGAAAAATGTAATAGAACCACCATTAACCAAAAAAAAAAAAAAAAAAAAACCAACCCAACCAGGATTTTCAGACATAAATTGCTCTGCATTCTTTTTTTAACCTTGATAATATCTGTTCATATAATCACCGTTTATATAAAAAATGGAACAATTTTCTGTTTGCTCAGTCTTTAAAAAAAAAGTGAGTTTTTGTTTAGCAGGAAGAAGGAGGAAAAAAAAGAGCTACTTTATAACTGCAGGACAAATTACCATAGAACTATAAAGAGAAGACTTAGTATTTAGTGTCTGGCAACCCCTAAAATTGAACACTAATAATAATAAAAAAAGCACAGTGTAACTGTCTGCTGCTAAAGTGGCTATGCTGGCAGTTCTTTAGAGCTGTTAACATAACTGTAAAGGAGTGAAAGGAGCAAGGCTCACTAATCATGGATGGGGGCATAATCAGAATGACAATCATGTAAACAATCACACAGGATTAAATGTTCAGCTAGGCAGCCATACAGTTTCCCTGGTTCCTCCCAAACAACTCATGATCCTACTGAAAAGACGCCTTTGAGTGCTCCAGCAGGTCCAGTTTTTCTAGAACTGCAGCCTATTTCATTGCTGGGGGATTAAAAGTGTTTATTGGTATTAGCAACCATAAAACAAATGGAACAAGCTGCCGATTAGTCAGTGAATGAGCATTGAGGAAACAATATTTAGAGCCCTCAAGCACATAAATCCTGTCTGTCAGGTTGACCACTTGTTGCTCTATGTTCAGAGGAGTAATTTGGTCCTAAAGCTGAGGGACAAGAAGCTGGCTCTATAAATGCTCTTGGTGCTGCTGTCCCAGTTGCAAGTTCTGTCAGAACTGCAAACCCCTTTGCCCTCAGCAGAACCTGAAATCCCCTCTATCAAACCCATCAACTCCCCCATCTCCAGCCCCTCAAAATACATCTGCTTCTCCACCAAGTCCATCAGTTGTTCCCCTTCCACTCCAAATCCATCAAATTTCTCACTACTCCCCCTACCTCAGAATGTCCCCATGCCTAGGGTAAACATACATCCCATTTTGGCCAGGACAGTCCCTTTTTTAAACCATCCTGGGTGTCCTGATTTTTTTGGCAAAAGTGGGCATGTGTCACATTTGCTCTTGCCAACATGATCGGGGGTGAGGGTGGGGAGTGGTGATGCCCGCCCAGGTGGGGGAGGCAAGGCTTGGGCGGGGGCAGCAGGGCTTTAGTGAGCAGTGATGCCAGCCCCAGACTCTCGTGTGTGGGGGGCGGGTAGGGCTCGGGCGAGCAGCGACTCCTCATGAGGGGGGTGAAGGACTTGGGACAGTCCTGCACAGGAGGGGGGGAGGGTGGCGCTCAAACTAGCTCCACAGGTGTCCTGTTTTCCCTTTCGGAAATATGGTCACCCTACCTCTGCCCCTCATCTTTCTAGCTAACGTTTCCCCCTGTTTTCATCCCAATCCCCTCTGACTCCCTCATTTCACCTCTAGGCTCTGCTTCCTCTTAATCGCCAGCCCCTCACCAATAGCACCTTTCTCCCTTGAGCTTTGGAAGGTGCCGGGGGTTCTCCTTCTTTCTCCTAGAGCAGTGGGGAGAGCTAAACCCAGTAGCCAGAACCTCTCCCTCCCCGAGTCTGCCTGGAGGCAAACAGCCTTCTTTGTGCTGCTCTCCCTGCTGGCCAGCTGCTAGCACAGTATAGCTTGAGAGAGACAAGGTGGGTGAGATAGTATCTTTTAACTTGATCAACTTCTGTTGGTGAGAGAGCTCACCTGAATTAGACCTCTATGTAAACTTGAAAGCTTGTCTCTCTCACCAACAGAAGTTGGTCCAATAAAAGATATTACCTCACCCACCTTGTCTCTCTAATATCCTGGGACCGACACGGCTACATCAACACTCCTCCTCCAGAGAAACATTTTCTGGTTAAAACTGTACTTTTATCCTATAAAAATGTAATTTTTGATGATTTTTTATGAGAAGTCATGAAATAAAAATTTGGTTTCTATTTTTTTTTCTCCAAAATCAATAATTACATTTTTAATTTTTTGTTTTTACCACTTTTCTCACCTTCTGCCTCCCCCATTATTCCCACTAAGCACAATAAAATGAATAAAGCCCAGGCTTTGGTTTTGTTCTTTTTTTCACATTTTTTTCCTTCTGTAAAATTTCAAAACATTTTTGACTTTGGAAAATGTCAACAGGAGGAAAAAACAAAAAGAAAGAGGAAAAAATGAAGGGAAAAAAATCCTCTAGATAGCATTAATTCTATTATACTGTAGTTCAACAGCATAAAACGGAGGGGGAGGGAACAATCGGAATTTTGAATATTTTTCAGTTTGGAAAGTTGCCTGTGAAGAATCTCATGTGAAAAATTTCAAATTAAAATTTGTTAGAAATTTTTCATGGGGGGAAAAAATGGTTGGGGTTTTTTTTTTTTTTGACCCGCTGTTCTCCAGACATGTTTCTCTGTGCGCAGCTGCGCCGCTCAACAGCTGCACCATCAACTGCTGCCAAGCCACTCTGCACAGGCGATGGAGCACTGCAGATACCACACCGAGCACTGCCGAACTGCCCTCCACAGGACTGAAAACTGGTAGAAGAAATGCAATGCTGTTGTTCCCTGCCAGCAAACTGGGTGCAATATATTCTCCTGTACCTTTTATATTTACCCCACACCTATGTTCTACAGCAGCAAATGCAATATATAATCAGTAGAGGGTAGGAGGCAAGACCTTTTCCAGAAGGAACCCAACATTCATACTTAACCCCCATATATGACACAATCCATCTGTGGCATCTTTCTAAGTGCTCCTATTTTAAATTTGGCAGCTGTGTGCTGTGCTTCTTTGTTGTAAGTTCTGGGGCTGGCTGAAGTGTTTATAAAGCATTTTTAAAAATTAACTGTAACATCATCATCAAGAGGTGCAGAACATAATGAAGTAACCATCAGACCTTATCAGCGCAACTTTTCTCACACCCGGACACCAAAATTGTTTTAGGGTAAATAGTGGAGTAGCTCTAAAGGCAGATGAAATTATATCAGCATCCTGATGGATACAGGGCCACACATATGCCATAACTGTAGCAGAACCCCCATAGTATATCCAGAAGTGGGTTGAAAATAGAGCACTAGGTCCAACCCCCTTCCAAACACTGGGAAAATTCAGTCCCAAACTTCACAGCTTGAGGCTGTCTCTCCAGCAGATCAAACCACAGCACTAAATCCAAACACACCCTGAAGTTTAGGGAAATTCACATTTGCATCTGGACCCAAACTCCATAGCTTGAACCTATTTCTAATTATAACTATGAAATGTAGGAAAGACACTTACTTAGGCCAAAGGAAACAAAAAAGCATGACCACAGAGGGAAGAACCCTGCTGGTTTGCTACAATAATAAATCTATTTTGCTTCAGCAAAATATTAGAACTTTTTCAAGAGAGCATTTTCACAAAGCATGTTCACAAATCCTGTTTCTTAACAGTTCAGTGGATTTAAATGCACAAGTCCAGCACATTGATTTCAAACTGCACTCTTAAGCTTGTATTTATTTGACTAGAAACAGCTACAAATTTGTTGGTATGAAATCACAACACGCACTAATAAGGCACAATTTAGACAATACTGGATGGAAAAAGGTGAAAGCAGCTTACAAAATTTCCTGATATTTACTGTATTTCTAGACTCTGCTCTAAATTCCAGGTTATTTTTCTTACTGTACAAAGGTTTACATTACAAGTGTTACATGTCTCTGACTTGATTGCAGAAATTACCGCTTTTCATATTTGGAAAGATTAATTATTTCCAATATTATCAGACATAGGGACCTTGGTTATGTGTGTGCGGGGGCACAAAAGTACTCATTTCACCTTCTCATGTATAACACAAATGACTAAAAAATGGTCTGCATTATGCTAGTTGTGCATAGGGAAGAGCTGTGTTCCATTAGTGTTATGCAGACTTCACAGAAGCTAATTGTACTATGTCACACTTTTATCTTTAGCTTTCATGTCAGATGCTTGTTGGAATTAAACAAGGAACACATGAAAAAAGTGAAATGCATTAAACAAAATTCTATCAGGTATGCATTTAAAAACGCTGCCAAATGCCTATTTATATGAAAAGACAAGAAGGTCTCTAGAAGGTCTATTACAGCCCATCTCATCAACAGCATGCATTTCAGAAATGGCTGAAACACACAATAGACCACAGAGAATACTCAATCAATACTCAGCATATTTTCAGAGTCCCTTTATATGTATCATTCACTCTGTGTTCTTAATTACAGGTAAATCGCACACAATCTAGGTAGGAGTTTTTTCACTTTTTTGTTTTGTTTTAAGTTTCATGTTAAAAGGTATATAAATTGTAAGTTGAGGGTTAAACTGCATCTGAAACCTGCTACATTATGAACACTCTGAACAGTGACTGATTTTACATTTTCAATACAGAGAGGTGAGTTCTGAAGAGTCTGTTAGCTTTAGTTTGGAACTTCCTGCTGCTTTTATCAGTTTGATATACAGCTAAACATCAAATGAAACTAGCTTTACGTGTGGTGGTATAAATAAAGGTGCTTAGGACTAGTCTACACAACAGTTAGGCCAACGTAAGCTGCCTTGCATCAACCTAGTAGTGCATGTGTCTATGCTTAAATTTGTCTCCCACTGATGTAAGTGCCCCATTATGACAGCACAGTAACCCCACCTCCCCGAATGGCGCTGAGCCATGGTCAATGTACTGAGGTTGATGCAGTGCACGTGTAGACACTTCGTTCGTTACCTATGTTGACCCTAACAGTCTTCCAGCAGCTGTCCCACAATGCCCAACACTGCTTTTGTCACAATTGTGAACTCCACTGCCCAGAGATCACGGAGACCATAAGCCCCCCTCTCCCTAAAAACCCTGTGAATTTTTGAAATACCGTTTCTTGATTGCTCATCTTGGCAAGCACACCTAGCAGCTCTACACTGTTGTGTGCGACTGCCCAGCTGACCAGGCTGGCTACACACTCCTGCCTGGAGTAGACAGGAGATATCGGATCTCCTGGGCCTGAGGGGAGAATAGGCTGTGCAGGCACAGGTACGACCAGCCATAGAAATGTGGACATCTATGAGCAGATTGGACCAGGGATGCAGGAGAAGGGGTACGACAGGGATCAGCGGCTGTGCTGCATGAAAGCGAAGGAACTGCAGCAGCCATACCAGAAGGCCAGGGAGGCCAACAATCAAACTGATGCTGAGCTGAAGACCTGCTACTTTTATAAAGAGCTGCATGCCATATTTGGAGGAGACACCACCAGGAGCCTGCAGACCACCATGGATACCTCCAAGGAGCCCAAGACACAGACCCCAGGCAAGGAATTAGGAGGAGGAGGAAAAGGAGGATGGGGGACAGGTGACCAGAAGATCCAGCTATGATGCGAGCCAGGACCTGTTTGAGACTCCACCACAGTCCAATCAGTCCCAGCATTCGAGCATGGGCAAGCCCAATGCAGGAGAAAGAACCTTGGGTAAGTACGTAAATGCATTTCCCATTACAATGATGTACTGATGGCGCCCCCAACTTAGCAGGACACAGCTATTGACATTTCATTAATTTACTCGTACTAGAAGAGGTAGTGGTACAATAAAGAGGTAGCGTTGTTATCTGCTTTTCATTCCCCTTTAGAGTTAGGCAGGCAGGCCATGCGGAGCAGTTTGTTTATGTACACAGGGATGTCCCTTAAATCCTCCTGAAGAGATCTCGATGAAACTTTCATGGTGCTACTCTGCAATTCTCTCCCAAAGGTTTCTGGGGGTGGCAGCCTTATAGCTTCCTCCATAGCAGAATAGTTTCCCATACCAGTCTGCAATAACTTTGGTAGGCACCATTGCAACAAACAGGCTAGCAGCATACGGGCCTGGGTGGCTTCAGGATGCCAGTAGCAGGTGTGCTTTCTGTGCCTCTGATATCCCCAGGAGCGGGATATCAGCTAAAATCACCACTGCCTAGGTAAAACTGTACCAGTATTCAGTGCCATTGCCCTGTGCTCATAGTTTCATGCAACCAAGCAATTCTCTCCCCATTTCCCTTGCCCCTGGAGGGCACTACTCACCATGGCTGGTGATGTGAGTGGTGCTGTGCACAAGCACTCTGAAGCAGAAGTGTCAATAAGCAGTCTTATTTAGCTTAGAGTTAAACTAATTAAATAAGCTAATACCCATGAGCTGCCGTATATAACTGCATCTAACACCTTGCAAGTTGAGTGAATGCCACAGAGTCAGACAATGGGGAGGAAGGCTGAGCTGTGTTTAAGGCACACGACTGGAAGTCAGGAGACCCGTGTTCTACTCCTAGCTTTACTACAGATTTTCTGCATGGTCTTAACCAATCACTTAACCACTCTATACCTCATTTCCTTACTATGGGTGTTGTAAATTTCAATACTTTAATGTTAGTAAAGCACTTTGAGATTCTCAGGTCAAAAGCATTATAAAAGTTCAAAGTATTATCACAGGCGTTCAGATATCACAGTGACATGCATTATAGAAAGGTCAATACAGTAAATTAATCAAATGTAAATAAATTATTGCAACCTGAAATTGCTTTGGACAATAGACTGGCTAGTTTGTGGCTATAGCAACTACTGATCTACTAACAATTGGCTGAACAATTCCATCACTCTACTGGGCTTCGTTTGGTTCCTTGCATTTTTCTCTTTCGTACGCCTTTCTTTTTTTATAAAGGGCCTTCCCTTTTAATCAAGAGTAATGAAAAGAAGTTTGATTTTTCCTGGATAGGCCACACGTAAGCTGGAGCCTTTCAGCATCAGATGAATCTCAAAAATGCAGCAAGGATCTGTTTGAAAGATAATGTATGAAAAATAATGTAACCCTCTAAGTAAAAAATGGTAGCATGGGTTTCATTGTCAGGACAAGTAAATTCTTAGGCCTAAATAAAAAATGGATGGTTCAGGGGACTGATGAAATGATAAAAGTGACTTTCACCTCAAAATTGATGGAAAGCCTTCCTCTCCTGAAGCAGTTTGCTCAGTTTCCTTGGATTATCATTAAGAATGCAATCGAATCCTGATTTGGTGCGTTACCTTACAAACCTCACAGGAGACAGATTATCTTCCCACTCACACTTCACCCCCAACCCATTTAAATCTGGCTGGTGTCTGGATCCATGGTACTAGAACCTGGTCCTGTGGAGCCTGAGACAGCTGATGTTCCCACAGCACCATAAGGAGGCCATGCAGAGCCACATCCAAGGAGCACCGTGGAGATTAGGTGCCATAGGATGTATTGCTCAAAACATCCATAGTGACAGTACTCTGCGTCCCTCTGATTGGCCCACACATACTATTTAACCCTACTGGATGCCTCATGAAGTTGTCTGGTCAACCCCACAGACTCCTGGCCTGCTGCTACTCCAGACTTCACCTCATTTTCTGATCTCCAACCCCTGCCTGATTCTGACCCTGACTCTTGCTTATCGATCCTGGCTTTAGCGATTACTCCAACCCCTACTCAGTGCCTACTGCCTCCTGGCCATCGTTGACTTGTGGGCACCAGCCCCGCCATGACTGCTAGACCAGTCTGCCTATGCCCCAGTCCTTCAAAACAGGCAGCTTTCAAAAGAGTAAAATGTAGTGATTATATTATTCGAAGACATACAGAGAATACAAAACTAGGATTAGACTGGTTCTTAAACCACAGAAATAAAGCCAGAAGCCCTTTTATCTGGCTGTAAATAACAAAAAACACTCCGTCAGAAACAATCCCTCTCAATTTATAAGAAAATTAATTCCATTACAAATATAAAGGATGAATGGAAAGATATGGAATTACTCCAGAGTCTCACGAGGGTAACTGACAGCAGAGTTGCCCCACAGTCACCTGGTTAGCCCATATTACATAGGTTTACTAGGTCACTAGTAGCTGTCAAGGTAACCTATCTTTGAATAGCCTTTGTTACCTTAAGGTAACATGGTTTAGAACGCTACAGTGAAATGACACCTAGTTTTTTGGTCAATGAGACCTTTACGGTCAGTGAGAATCCAGGATCAAATGATACAAATAACACGCTACACAATATGTCAGTTGAATTTAAAAAAAAAAAAAAAACCCAAGAACATGAAACACTTCCTGGGAGGTCCTTACAGTGCACTTTAGCAATCCCCCAAGGGGCTTGTAAAACTGCTGACATGCCTCCTGCTGCTGCTCAAAGTGCTAAAACCTCTTCAAACAGTTTCATGGGCAAAAGGGAACTGAAATGGATAAAGTGTTCTTATTTGTGATTCCCAGCAGCTGAAGCTATTTTACTATGGCCTTCATTTAAAGTGATGGATGAAGAGTGGCGATTCTCTGTTCCAATTATCCAAAAGAGATTGGGAATGGCACTTTAATACCGAGATAATGTATCCAATATGCAACCTACTTTATTTTCTCCCCACACTGAAAATAAAAAGGCACAGACAGACAAATGCACAGAGGCAAACATCCCCTCCCATAGAGGTAATCAGGGATCAAAACAGCGACAATGTAATGAGCAAATTCCCCTTAAACAGTTAGTTATTACTAGCTGTAACCAGCAACAACTCCAAGCCCTAAACAGGAGTTGAACCCTGCTGTGTTGATGCTGTACAAAGAACACTAGTGGATGGGGTCCCTATCCCAAAGAGTTTACAATCTAATTTGTAGTACTCATTCCTAAATATTGTATAAAGCAGGTATTTTCAGCATGCACATAAAAGGCTGGTAGAAGTCCAGCAGCAGAGTGGTGGCTATCCAGTTTATTGCACCCAGTGCAGCATGTATAATTACCTGCCCTGTAGGCAGGTGGCATGTGTGTACATGCGGTGCAAGCAGCTCATGGCCCTCAGAGACGGAGTACAAGTTCTTGAGACCAGAGTGGCTGAACTGGAGGAGCTAAGGAAGGTGGAGGGGTACATAGGTAAAGAATTACTAGGACACGGTAGCGAGGTCCACCCACCATCTGACAACCTCACTGCTTTTGAGGGGGATCAAAGTCTTGGGGAAGGAGAACATCAAGCTGGAGCAGAGGGAAATAATTCCATAGTTGGGACCCTCATTCTAGATGATGTCATGGTATCCTTTCATGGTGAGGATACCTCTTTGAGGCAGGGCATCCCTGTTATTAGGAAGGGACAGGTAATAGTAATGGGGGATAAGATTAGAAATATAGATAGTTGGGTTTGTGATGACTGAGAGAACAGCATGGTGAATTGGCAGTTGGGTGTGAAGATTGGGGATCTCTCAAGACATTTAGATAGGCTTATGTGCAGTGCTGGGGTGGAGCCAGGGCTGGCTCCAGGCACCAGGCACCCAAGCACATGCTTGGGGCGGCACTGGTAAGGGACGGCGGGGGGCGGCGCTTTTTTTTGCTGCTTGGGGCAGCAAAAAAGTTAGAGCCGGCCCTGGGTGGAGCTGGTGGTTATGGTACATCTAAGTACCAGTGACATAGGGAAAGGTAGGAGAGAGACCTTGCTGGCCAAATTTTTAGGCTACTAGGTAAGAGATTAAAGTGCGGGACCTCCATGGTACCATTCTCTGAAATTCTTCCAGTTCCATGTGCAGGGCCAATAAGACAGGCAGAATTGTGGTGTTCGGAAGAGGGATTTAAGTTTACTAGTAACTGGGGAACCTTTTGGGAAATGAGGAGCCTATACAGGAAGGATGGGCTCCATCTAAACCAAAATGGCAGATGAAATTCAATGCTGATAAATGCAAAGTAATGCAGGTAGGAAAATAGAATCCCAATTATACATTGATCTAAATTAGCTGATTTATTTGGGCATAAGCTTTCGTGAGTCACGAAAGCTTATGCCCAAATAAATCTGTTAGTCTTTAAGGTGCCACCAGACTCCTTGTTGTTTTTGTAGATACAGACTAACATGGCTACCCCCTGATACTAAATTAGCTGTTACTATCCAAAAAAGAGATCTTGGAGTCATTGTAGACAGTTCTCTGAAAACATCTTCTCAGTGTGCAGCGGCAGTCAAAAAAAGCTAACAGAATGTTAGGAACCATTAGGGAAGGGATATATAATATAATACCATTATATAAATCCATGGTACACCTATACCTTGAATACTGTATGCAGTTCCGATTGCCCCATCTCAAAAAAGATATATTAGAACTGGAAAAAGGACATAGAGAAGGACAACAAAAATGATTAGGGGTATGGAACATCTTTCACAAGAGGAGGGATTAAAAAGACTGGGGCAATCCAGCTAAGAAAAGAGACGACTAAGGGGGATATGACAGAGGTCTATAAAATCATAAATGGGGTGAGGAGAAAGCTAATGAAGTGTATTCACCCCTTCACATAACATAAGAACTAATGAAATCAACAGGCAGTAGGTTTCAAACAAATATAAGGAAGTACTTCTTCATACAACACACAGTTAACTGTGGATCTCTTTGCCGGGGATGTGGTAAAGACCAAGAGTATAACTGGGTTCAAAAAAGAATTAGATAAGTTCATGGAAGAGAGGTCCATCAATGGCTATTAGCCAAGATGGTCAGGGATGCAACCCCATGCTCTGGATGTCCCTAAAATATAACTTGCAGAAGCTGGGACTAGACAATAGGGGTTGGATCACTTGATTATTTGCTCTGCTCTGTTTGGTCCCTCTGAAGCATCTGGCACCGGCCCCTGTCGGAAGACGGGATACTGGGCTAGATGGACCATTGGTCTTACCCAGTATGGCCATTCTTATGTTTTAAGAAGGCCTTTGAGCTGGTCCATTGACAGGAAATAGTGCTATTTTAAAAGTGAAATAAATATATTAAAACTCTAGCGTAATGAATTAAAACAAGAGGAGTGTGCAGAAGAGGCAGAAAATGAGCTATCCTGCAATAAAACCTCATTCGGGAACTTGTTCATGAGTGGAGAGAAGAACTCATCAGCCTTACATTTCTCATTAACAGCCAATTCAACTATGATGCAGCATTGGTATTCTCTTTTCAAAGCTTATCTGGCAGCAATGAAAAAGAGAATAATATAGTTAACACACAGGAAAAGTATTGGTACCCAGCAAAAAAAGATAAAATAAATAAATAAAAGAAGTCTTAAATTTTAGTAGAGTTGAGTGAATAATTCATAACTGGCACCTTAAACTCCATCCAGAAATCAACAGACAGCCAATGAAGATTATGGAGCATTGGTGTGATATGCTCAAAGTGAGATACGATACATCACTTAACAGGAAGGCACTGCCTTCTGCACTAACTCCAGTTTCCAAAATGATTTAAGGTGCAGCCTCCCATACAGTTTAATAATTTAATCTCCAGGACACAAGGGCACAGATGAGAGTGGTGAGGTCCACATCCAAGAGAGAATTGCAACCTTCTTTACAACTGCAGATGGAAAACAGTCCTCTCGTCACCGCTGCTATGATCATCTATCAGTAGCTGTGAGTCTAAGAAGACAAGCTGACAGACAAATGGCAAACACATACTTAATCAGAGGGGCTGATACAATTTTCCCCATATCCTCTGGTTGCTTCCCCTAAGCAACCAAAATCACCCCAATCTTGTCTGGATTGAGCCTCAGCCATCTCATTCTCATGCATGCTCCAATCATTACTATAACATGAGATAGCCATTCAATTAAACCCTCTAGATCAGACAATGTAGAGAGAGCTGAGCATCATTAACATACTGAAAATATATCAACTGCCACCCCCTTCTTGACTAAGACTTCATATACACATTGATCAGGAAAGGTCATGTAATAGAACTCAATTTGAGAATCCCTGGGCCAGAAAAGCAATTACCCAAACCTTCCTTCTCTGATCTCTCAGAAGGAAAAGAATCAAACCATCACAAGGCAATCCCAGCTCCGCCAGTTTGGGTCCATAGGCAAGTCAGCAGCACCTCCTTGTTAATGGTTTTGAAGGCAGCTGATAGATCTAACAGTATCAGCATGAACACCTGATTTTTATCCATCACCAGAAGGAGATCATTGACTAATACTACCAGTAAGTCTCAGTGCCATACATAGGTCTGAAGCCATATTGACATAGGTCAAGGAGATCCAAGGTGTCTAAATACTGTGGGTTGTCTCACCACAGGCTTTTCCATTGTCTTAACCAGAAATGGAAGACAGAAAAAGTTCTATAGTTGACTAGATTGTCAGCACCAAGGTTTCTTGAACAAAGGTCATGGCACTCTTTCCTAAAGAAGGTTTTGATAAGCTCTATCATTAGAGGATCAAATATTTGACCACTAATGTCCACCAATCTGGAGGGAACACTGCTGGCATATGGATCCAAAGCCCAGCTTGTGAAACTAAGTTTTCCCAGCACATTCAGCACCTCAGTGCAACATTGGCCTAAACTCATGCAGAGAAGCTCTGCTTCAGCTCAAGCAGTTCCTGCTCTGCTACCATGGATGTGCACAACTCCATCCAAATTAATGAAATATAGATATAAAAAATTCTCATAATAAGAAGCCAGTGAATCATCACCCAGAAGAACATGTACACAGCATAAGTTTGCTCTTTGTGATTCTGCAAATGCTATAACGGAGGGAGGAACCTCAATTTACCACAAATATTTTTTTTTAATGGAGTAAGAACGGAGCACTTTCTCCTCTGAGCACATTCTCACATGCATGAAATTAACATACCAGTTGACTTCTGAGCGAGTCAACAAAGCAACCCTGGAATGGCCCAACAAGGGACCATGTTGAAAATTAAACAACTGCCCTGAACTCCTTACTCTGTTTTATGCCACCATCAATAAGGATTATAGCATTAGAGAAATACAGAAGGGTGTTTTAAAAAGAAAAGCTATGTCACTTAAAACTCCAATTCATGCATTAGGTTGTTTCTACAGTGTTCCCTTTTGTTGGTCTGGATGCAAACCTTTTACATTCAAACCTTTCTGAATTCAGTGTTTCAATTGTAGTGCACTCTCTTTGGCAGGAAAATGCATGTTCCTTGCCTACACAGCAGGAACATTAAAAAAAAATATAAGAGTGGGTTTGTTGAATAGTGTTGCATGATATTGGCTTGATCGATACATCTATTGTCAAGGGCCTATTTTGTTTCTTCGTAAATTTCACTTCCTAACTAGCACTTATGCACATTCACCCGAGTTTCCATAATCTGATCCAGTTCTCGGGAGAGCTTTCTTTAATGGACAACAGAGAATTATTTTTCTAAAAGTGGGATCAAAGTATATTTGGTCAACTCTCAAACAAAAGGATAGTCAGTACTGTAAAAACTGTATGTTTACTTTTTATAGCAAGTAGCAATATAAACTCATAGGGCCAAATTCATCCCTGATGTAGCTCCATTAGCATCAATAGAATTATTAAACCAGGGATTAATATGGCCTAAAGTGAATTACAAATCCCAGCTTTGATAGTCTTCCATTAATAAATTGTTTACTCTATGCATAATTAAAGGATAGTGAATTCTGAACTCACTGAGCAATTGTAAATAAAAAACAACAACCAAAAATCCTTTCATATTATAATTTTGATTCTCTTTTCTTTTGCTGAACAACAAAGACTTTCCAAAATAGAATTTATTTACTGTCTACATTTTAAGTAAAAGCTACCTGAAGGATGAGGGGAAACTGACTTACAAGATAAAACACTTAGCTCTGGGACATGTACATTATGTGCAACAAATTTCACATCATACATTAACAGGGCATGGAAGAAACCCCACTTATTAGAATTTACTCAAATTCAATATGAATGTTCAATTAAAACATTTTCTGAAGGTGAGTTATATGGCCACTAAAATTAAGAGGTGCAAAACAGAATTAGAGATCTGCACCTGTCAAGGAGAATATACACTTTAATAATCCATTCCTTTTCATGCATACACGGTAACACCCAAAATGCTGCTTGTTTGCTGGAACTGCATCAATCACGCTAAACATCTGGGCTACACAGAGAAAAAATAATCATGTTTTACAGCAAAAATATTAAGAGTATAGCCCTCTTTTTTTCTCATCCAAAATCTTATATCTGGATAGTTCTTATTACAAACTTCTCTTCTGGCTGGATTGAAGAAAATGCATTTGAAGGCTTGTCTACATTTGAAATGCTGCAGCTGTAATGCTTCAGTGTAGACACTACCTATGCTGATGGGAGCATAGGCAATCCACCTGCCCCAGAGGTGGTAGCTAGGTTGACAGAAGAATTCTTCCGTCAACATAGCACTGTCCATCCCCGGGGGATTAGGTCAGTTTAACTACCCATTGCTGAGGAGCGAGGATTTTTCAACCCCCCTTAGCTGTATAGCTGGGTTGGCCTAATTTTTTAGTGTAGTCCAGGCCTTAGGATTCCAACATATCTGTTCAAAACACCACTCTTAGGGCTGGTCTACACTGGGAACTTACATCCACATAGTTACATCTCTCAGGGGTGTGAAAAAGCCGTAGCTATGCTAAGCTAACCCCCAGTGTAGACAGTGCAAGGATGATGGAAGAATTCTTCCATCAATCTCGCTACTGCCTCTTGGGCAGGTGGATTAATTACAGTAATGGGAAAACCCTTCTCATCATTGTAGTGAGTGTCTACACTGAAGCAGTCTCCAGTGGTGCAGGTTCAACACTCCAGCTGTAGCAGTATAAGCGTAGACATATCCTTACCCTTGAATTTCTCTGTTGGTTTCTGAAAGGAGGTTAACGTTCCACAAGCTGTTCTGACTGTGTTCCCAAAACGGAGCTGCCAAGCAGGCATAAAGTCTTAGGGCTCAATCCTGCTTACATTCAATCACGTAGCTTTAATCATGAAAGTAGGTCAATGCAGGATCGGGCCCTTAGATGGTTGTTTAGATTGACTTATAAGACACTACTGGTATATAAGGTTTCTGGAATACATAATTACCATGTTAATTTTACTGGATTGTAGTTTTACATCAAAACAAGAGGCTGGTAAGTGTGGTTTGTTTCCATACCTCCGACCTACCAGTAGGAAACTGCCAAATTCCCCTATATGTTTTCTCTCTGTAGAACTGACTTCTCATATTGGTACAAATGCTTGAGCTGCTTCAAGCTTCATTCTTCTAAGAGATTTATGGCAAAAGCTTTGCATACCAAGAAATATAAATCTAGCACATTGCTATTAGACATACTTTGCTGCATGCCGTGTTGTAGTAGCCGTGTTGGTCTCAGGATGTTAGAGAAAGGGGTGGGGGAGATAATATCTTTTTTGGACCAACTTTTGTGGGTGAGAGGCTCAGATGTGAAGAAGAGCTCTGGGAAAGCTCAAAAGCTTGTCAACAGAAGTTGGTCCAATAGAAGATATTACCTTGCTTACCTTGCCTCTCTAATACTTTGCTGTCCAGAGCCACACAGTGTAACTAAAACAGATCATGGTGTTACTGTGACTAGCACTGCCGACAGGCATGCTGAAGTTGTATTAAGATGCCTTCCACTTTTTCGTTCAAATTCATTCCTCTTATTTTTGAGATATGAACCGGACGATCCCTCAATACGTTTGTTGTCACTACATCATTTTATGAAACATTTCTCGTTGGTTGCCAGAGTATATTGGAGAATTTTAAAAGGTAACAACTTCTTTCAGGGTTTTTTTTATTTTTCATTTCCTTTGACACGGGACTCGACGACATTCATTATACACCTCTACCCCGATATAACATGACCTGATATAACACGAATTCGGATATAATGCAGTAAAGCAGTGCCCTGGGGGGGCGGGGCTGTGCACTCCGGCGGATCAAAGTAAGTTCGATATAACGCGGTTTCACCTATAACATGGTAAGATTTTTTTGGCTCCCAAGGACAGCGTTATATCGGAGTAGAGGTGTATATAATTCATGTAGGATGGGATTTTCAAAAGTGCTTGTTAGTGTCTACTGGAGTCCAGGAGAGAAGAATTGAGTGCAGAGGGAACAGAGTTAGGACAATGGTAAATGCTATTGAATATCCCAGCCTTATTATTTATCTTCAAATTAAATTTGATCACACTTAATAAAAACACAAGAGTTGTGATTTCTTTCTCCAAGAAGCCAAAAACAATGAAAAGGATATTCCATAACACCAAGAGAACCCTGCCACACACAACTCACTACCTCAAAGACAAACGTGTGTGTGTGTGGGGGGGAAATGGAGAAAAGAGGAGCCTTTCAGTGCCCTCTAAATATCAGAGACTGTCAGCAATGATGGAATCAAATTTTAGTGTTAAAGGGCCCTCCATTGGGGACAACCCAACAATCCCAAAATGCTTAAATCGATGGACAGTTACTGTGAGTTCAGAAAATGACCTCAATGACCTACTGTGGTGACTGATTAGGAGATGGGTGGTGTCTCAGGCAGCCAGATCTAAACCTAATTATTGGGATTTACAGATCGAAGTCAATACTTTGAATTGCACTTAGAAGTGGATAGGAAGCCAGTGGAGTTCCTGGAGAACTCAGGTAACATATTATTTTTGGATAATACTACCTAAGAGGTAGGCAGCCACACACTGCACTTACTGTAAATTTTAAGTGGTCTAAATGTAGTCTCAGGTACAGCATGTGTAATAATCTGATCTAGATGCCACAATGGCTCGGTTTGCTATCATAATCCCGGGATTAGAAAGAAAGGGTAAAAATATCTTGCCAGTTGAATATCAAAATGGCACTCTTGGCCACAAATGCCAACTAGGATTAGAAAAAGTCCAAAGAGCACTGAAAATTGTGACCCTACTGAATGAAGGATGGAATAACCTCCTTCCCCCTCAACAACTAGTGACAGAAACCATCCTTCTTGCATCAAGGTCCCTGCCCCAACCCACCAACCTCACCACTGTCTATTCTGGGCTGACGTTTTCCAGTCCCAATCCCAGCCACTGCCAACCACTTTGAAATCACACATTAGAACATCCATCTGGTTAGAATGAAACACAGAGCTGCGTCTCATTTATATACTGACAACGCCACACCATCTTGGCTTAATATGGACCAACTCACAATACCCCTAAAATTCATCAGAATCCCAATGAGGTCATTGGGAACAGGACTATGTCCCATCTCCCCTATAGCAACTTCATATACACATGAAACAGAAGAGGTGACAAAATAGTGCTTATACATAAGGTTGAGCCTTCAAAAGGGAGTGCATGTATGTGTATGGCTGCAATATGAGTACTATGAAAATGTCTATCTCCAGTTCCTGCCAAAGAAACCCCCATCCCGTGTACTGATGAAAGAAAAGAGGGGAAAAAACCAGGGGGGAATTAAAACAGAGACTGGCAACATGTCTGTTTTTCTAATGCTTCACGTGATTAATTATTTGATTCATTTTCAATGACTGATTCAATCAATCCTGATCAAATTAACAGCTGAAATGATCAAAATACCAGGGAAAATACAATACAAATGATTTGGTTACTGAGGATCCAATCAAATGAAACAGGATTTAGTTCACCAGGATCACATTAAGTAGAAGTCACTATATAAAATAAGAAACATGTCTGTACTTCTGGGAATTTGTTGGATCTGTAATGTCAGAATTTTCCCCTCTCTGTAAGAGAATATATCGACCATTTTAAATGAAATTGTTTTTGTTTCACAACAGTTCTTCACACATGACAAGGAAAGCCTCGGTATCACAATGATGGGTAGTGCTGAAATTATTTATTATAATTTATATTGTGGTAGCACCTTGGAGTGCAAGGAATCAGGAACCCATTGTGCTAAACTCTGTTAAAACACATAATAAAAAGACTCAAAGAGCTTACAACCTCTGCATAAGGCAAGAGAGACGGGGGAGTACACAGTAACAGAAATGAGTGTGTGATGATAAATGTAGGATAGGCACAGCAATCTCATATAATGGCACCGAATCGTACCTAATGTTGTGACATCAGCAATAGGCATGAACTGAGAGCCCTCAAAGAAACCACCATCCAACAAGAAGTATTTATGAGAGACCTGAGTCTGCCAAGGATGCAGCTGCCAACAAGATTAATAACTATGAAATTAAATGAAGTACAAATATCACTTTCATTTTTAATCCCCGACGTAGGTCTTTATTTCACAGACGATCACAGACCTGCAGAGACAGAGGAGTGCCATCTCACACAACTCTGCCACAACCCCCGTGGTACAGCTGGGAGCAGTGTTGGATGGGTTGCAAAGGGGCTCCATGTCCAAACCTCTTCAGGCAAAGGAAGGCTTCAGAACAGGGGAAGGGAATGTATCTAGGAGTAGAGGGGAATAATTCAACTGGAGTTTTGTGTCCAGTTCTGGGCACCGCATTTCAAGAAAGATGTGGAGAAATTGGAGAGGGTCCAGAGAAGAGCAACAAGAATGATTAAAGGTCTTGAGAACATGACCTATGAAAGAAGGCTGAAAGAATTGGGTTTGTTTAGTTTGGAAAAGAGAAGACTGAGAGGGGACATGATAGCAGTTTTCAGGTATCTAAAAGAGTGTCATAAGGAGGAGGGAGAAAACTTGTTCACCTTAGCCTCTAAGGATAGAACAAGAAGCAATGGGCTTAAACTGCAGCAAGGGAAGTTTAGGTTGGACATTAGGAAAAAGTTCCTAACTGTCAGGGTGGTTAAACACTGGAATAAACTGCCTAGGGAGGTTGTGGAATCTCTATCTCTGTCCTTGGCGCTATCAGTCTTGCATCTTTATGAGCACCAAGTTCATTGAAAAAGTTAAAATTTTGAGAGATCCTTCAAATATTCATGTGTGTGTGCACACATGCCCCCTGCCCGCCCCCCCCACAGACAGGTTACAAATGAAACAGCTGCAAGAGGACTGCTCCGGATTCTGATGACAAACAAGTCTAGATTAATTCACTTGGTGTCATCAGAAGCCCTTGGGGTGTAGGCACATGTGTGTGAGCATGCCTCTGTGTTATATCCTACTAGCTCACAGTCTCTAGTGCATTTCAGATGCTAATTAGTAAGGACAGGTGACTCTCGTGGGGTTTAAGGTTTTGCAAACGTCTCTATTGAGCTTGCAACACTAATTCAGGATTGCAAATGTATTTTTTTCTCTTGTAATTTAAGGCTAATTGTTTTTGTTTCCCTCCACAGTGTGAATATATTTTAAAACATTATGTTTTTCTAGCCAGAGACACATCAGTATTGGGGATAAGAACCTCTTTCCCCTCCAAAAGTGTCTCATTAGTATGTGCAATATATATATATATTTAATTCTCTCTCCTCTGCTCCTTTTTTCACAGTCTCCCTGCATTTGTTTTCCTTCCTGATAAATCTCAACTCAATTTTTTACCTTATTTTTCCATGTTTGTTTTCCTCCTATGCCCTCCTAATCACACTCTTTCTTAAGTGGAAGGAACACCCAATTATATTCATGTTAGAATTGAACTTTCATATCTACAATGTGCAAATGGGATCAAAGTTAGGCAAAATAAATTCACTCAGCACTACAAATTAAACAGAGACTTTGCACCAGTTCTTTCAAGAGCGTTAAGATGTCAAGGACTCACCAAACTGTCACCAAAATATGATGAACAGGCACTTTTTGTATTTATTTATACAGACTGTCCAAATGTTTGTCAGATTTAATAGAAATGCTAACAGATCAGAATACAAATATTAATCTATCCCAAATATCTGGTTATATTTTCTACTAAAGTAGTGCTTAGAGCCACCAAACAAGGATCAGGGCTATATCCCTTTATACAGTTTATATATCAGTTATGTTTTAAAAAGCCTTGGGATTCTTTGGGTTGAAAACTGAAAGTTATTATTATTATTTTAAATATGATTTATCTGCTATAGAACGAGTCCTCAGGAACTTTCACATCTGCTTTTAATTTCTTTTCATTTTATGAATGAATCTGTATACATGTATTAGCAGGGCCGGCGCAACCCATTAGGTGACCTAGGTGGTCGCCTAGGGCGCTGCGATTTGGGGGGCAGCGACCGCGGCGGTATTTCCGTGGCGGGACCTTTCGCCGCCTCTCTGGGGGGGCGGCATTTCAGGGCGGCGGAAAAGCTGGTGGCACTCCTGTGTATTAGTAAGCAAAAATTCAATTGTGCAAGGCGCAATGGGAGAGAGAAATTCAAGCTAATAAATGTAAAATACCTCCAAAAATTGATTTCAAATAGCTTTCTGATACACAAATTCAGATATCTTGGACCTTCCTAAGGCTAGCCCTGAGTACTGACTCCACTGGGAAGCTGGGAATCCCCCCTTCTCAGTGGAATACAGCTGTACTTTCTGGCTATGCAGAACAGAAAGATATCAAGTTTTAAAGTTGTGACATTTCAATGTCTTGAAAATCCAACCCAAACCCAGCACTGAATCTTGCCTCCACCAGAAAGGCCGGGTGCTTTAGTTAGCATTGGTCCAACTGTAAAATATCAAGAGAATGTATATATAACTAATACATTTAAAAAATTCTGAAAAAATCTTTTCTATATGTAAAAATATCATGAATTTCAGGGCCTAGCTGATAAGCAAGTGCTGTGGATCCCATCATCAGAAACTGGAAATATTCCCTTTCCAAAGGCATGAAACTCCTTCTCTAGCTGTGCATAGTTACAAGATATCTGTCCTGAAAGCTGTCACTGACACAGGACTGATTATTGCCTATCATGGGCCTCGGGCCAATGTTATTTTGCGGGAAATTTCCACATTTAGAGAGATGGACGGAATGGTTGTTTTGGCAGGTTGATTTTAAAAACAAGGCAGCTGTTTGAAGTTGGTCAGGGATTTGGATTGTTAGAATAAATTATAGGGAGATGACTTTGTGAACAGAGGGCATCTGAGGTAGAGAAAGAAGCATGAGAAACACAAGTCATCACATGACACCTTTGGCTGTATTACCTAGGGTTACCATACGTCCGGATTTTCCCGGACATGTCCGGCTTTTTGGGCTCCAAATCCCCGTCCGGGGGGAAATCCCAAAAAGCCAGACATGTCCGGGAAAATCGGGACATGCGGTGCCGGGCCGGTGGCTCGGGGGCCGGGCCGGGCCGGGGGCTCCGGGGCCGGGCCGGCGGTGCGGTGCTGGGGGCTTGGGGACCGGGCCGGCGGTGCCGGGCCGGGCTGGGGGCTTCGCCGGCGGTACCGGGCCGGGCCGGGGGCTCGGTGGCTCGGTTCGAT